>NC_139632.1:30176817-30224317 GCF_964638095.1 Poromitra crassiceps
TTAGTTCTAATGCATGACAGACAAAAACGATTAAATATTGTTTGTCTGTCTCTCTCGTCTGGCGCTCTCCCAGCTTTCATGCATTATCTGCATGTTTTTTTGTGGAAAAACCATCACACAAATTCCTAATCAATATAGTCTTTATACATCTTAAAACATGTTTGGAGGGGATCTTTTAAGTATAATAGTCTTCAAATTAGATTAATTTGATGCGAGTTCGAGTTAGATTTGCACAGAAACAGCCGGTATAAATAAATACTTTTTACATTTCAGAGCATGTACTCTTTATTTTTTTTTACTTGAGTAAACAAGTTCAATCAGTAGGCCTACTTCTACATTTACCAGTATTTTTTTTTACACAAGTAACTGTACATGTGCAGGCTACTGTTGCCATCTCTGGTCCTCAGGGGAAAGCACCAGCTCAGCAGACCCCGGCAAAAGGCCTGTCCTCAGGGGAAAGCACTGCCCCGATGCCCCGGCCCAGCCAACATGCTGGATGTCATTAAGGACCCCGCCACCGAGGGTCACCGCCGGGCACCGTTTGTGTCCTATGAGGCATTTGATGTATGATCCAGGAGGTTTTTGGTCCACTCATACACTTCCCTCAAGTTTCCTCTCACTTGTGTTTTTGTGTGTGTGTTGTGTGTGTATTGTGTGTGTGTGTGTGTGTGTGTGTGTGTGTGTGTGTGTGTGTGTGTGTGTGTGTGTGTGTGTGTGTGTGTGTCTGTGTGCATGTGTACATGTGTGTGCGTGAATGAGTGAATGGGTGCACAGTCTTCTCCAACGCATTCTTCTCACTTCCATTGTGTCACTTTGTCACTTGTGTGTCAGATGTTGACACGCGTTGGTTGGGGATAGGCATTAGGCACCCTGTGTGCGTTGGCTTATGACGCACACAGTAGGGGTGAGGCACATGTGGGTGAGGGGGATTGAGGTTTGGCAAAGGTCAGTGACGCCTTGGGGTTGGGGTTAGGCACTGGTAGCCTCTTGGTTGGGGTTAGGGTTTGGACATGGGTCAAGTTTAGAAGGCCGGACGATGGACGAAAGGGATGGCGTACCTGCAGCAACGAATAGTAGAAAAGCCCCGGGGTTCTGAAGAGCGGCCTTTCCAACGGCAAGATCTGCTTGGCATTTAAAAGGCCCGGTTGTCTCGAACCGGGCCGCCGGTGCACGGTGAACAGGCTGCCCGGTGCCTCAGTCCCAGGGCGTCACCTCCGGTGCAGGTGGAGCCTGCATGACGCACGAGGGTACTGTGCACGTTAGCATCCGACGCACGAGGGTACAGTGCACGTTAGCATCCGACACACGAGGGTACCGTGCACGTTAGCATCCGACGCACGAGGGTACCGTGCACGTTAGCATCCGACGCATGAGGGTACCGTGCACGTTAGCATCCGATGCACGAGGGTACCGTGCACGTTAGCATCCGACGCATGAAGGTACAGTGCATGTTAGCATCCGACGCATGAGGGTACAGTGCATGTTAGCATCCGACGCATGAGGGTACAGTGCATGTTAGCATCCGACGCATGAGGGTACAGTGCATGTTAGCATCCGACGCATGAGGGTACAGTGCATGTTAGCATCCGACGCATGAGGGTACAGTGCACGTTAGCATCCGACACACGAGGGTACCGTGCACGTTAGCATCCGACACACGAGGGTACCGTGCACGTTAGCATCCGACGCATGAGGGTACCGTGCACGTTAGCATCCGATGCACGAGGGTACCGTGCACGTTAGCATCCGACGCATGAAGGTACAGTGCATGTTAGCATCCGACGCATGAGGGTACAGTGCATGTTAGCATCCGACGCATGAGGGTACAGTGCACGTTAGCATCCGACACACGAGGGTACCGTGCACGTTAGCATCCGACACACGAGGGTACCGTGCACGTTAGCATCCGACGCATGAGGGTACCGTGCACGTTAGCATCCGATGCACGAGGGTACCGTGCACGTTAGCATCCGACGCATGAAGGTACAGTGCATGTTAGCATCCGACGCATGAGGGTACAGTGCATGTTAGCATCCGACGCATGAGGGTACAGTGCATGTTAGCATCCGACGCATGAGGGTACAGTGCATGTTAGCATCCGACGCATGAGGGTACAGTGCATGTTAGCATCCGACGCATGAGGGTACAGTGCATGTTAGCATCCAACGCATGAGGGTACAGTGCACGTTAGCATCCGACGCACAATGGTACCGTGCATGTTAGCATCCGACGGACAGGCAGTGGGAGTGACACGGGCTGCTCTTCTCAGTAAGCTACACCCCCTCTTGATTGTACATTTTATCCCACTATAAGTGAACACTATTCGATTCATGTGGTAATCTAAGTGTATAGACGCCAAGAGACAAAACTCTTTTTTGACAACAGCACTTATGTAGGCAGGACGTTCTTATTCTTATTCTTCTTCTTCCAAACAAACCCAAAATGTTAAATAGGCTACACCCGGTGCGGCAGAGGATTTTTCCCTGGAAAGAGCTATAGCACACACTGGACAATGTCAAAGCTTACAGTAGGTTGAATATCGTATAAATCAGCAACAGAACAATTGATTTTATATGAAAATGTTGCAGATTGTTACTTTAGATCTCCACCAAAGTCATTTCTAAAAGTCTCAGCGCTGAAATGCAACTCGAAAACATAAAAGTTCATAAAACGGTAAGTGACTCAAAGCGGCTGTGTAACTAATCCTAACGAGTTTTGCTGCTTAATCACCCTGAGCAGTTCCACAATGTGGTTTTCCTCCTCAGAGCCCGTCTCAAAACAAACCTACAGTCTGCTTTGTGCAGTAATGAGCCCGCTTCATACTTACTTCCCCATCAACGGCTCATCTGTCATTGCGTCTCTCCTCGCATCCGCCAGCCAGGTTCCGATATCAGAAGCCCTTTAAAGCGCCAACGGAGAGACGGGGGAATCGTGACACTCGCTCGCCAAAAAACAAGGCGTGGCCCAAATAATTGGAGGCTGTTTGGGGGGCATTTAGGCAGACGTGAGGAACAGCAACGTTCCCATCCAGAGAGGGGCACACACATGAAAGGCTTGAGGAGAAGGGGGGAAAGTGGCCGAGAGCCGGTTAGGTAGAGGAGTGAGTCTGGCCATCGCGTGTTTGAAAGCAGCAGTTGGGACCCTGATGACAGAGTGGTCTTTGGGAATTTAAGAGCAAGGGCCCGGGAGTGGGCGTCTCCCCCCGCAGAGGGCCGCTCCAGGAAGGAAGGCTTTGGCTTTCAAAGGGCCCACGGCTTTATTTATATTACATATTTTCATCGCCGGGACTCTTTCAAAGGGAGGGGGGACGTTTGTTTTCCCATTTCCAATAGACTTTGGACTCTGTCTTTTTTTTCCTCACCCCTGCGACAATGTATTTGTTTCCGGGACGACGTTGGCCCGGGATCTGCGTGTGAGCACTGTGTTTACTATGAGAGATACACGCCAAGTGTTATTGTTGAATGAGGATGGAGTGATGGGAGGCTGCGCGATTGTTTCGCCTCGGCTGTTTTCCACTGGGGTCGCCGAGCAGAGAGGAATCGCTAAAAGGACAATGGCACAGAGACCTTGGAACAATTGTATGATGAAAGGTACGCTCTCCCCCGCCACAGAAACATTAAGTCCTTTTGTTGGAAATAGCCTTTATGTGTTTTTTCTTATTGAAATCACATGTGCTCCCTGGCTCGGATGACCAACATTGAAAGATAGTTATGGCTGTATTGTTGTTTTGTATTATGATTATGGTGTCAACAGATATATACTGTATATATATATATTTATATAATATAAAAATGCATCCTTTAAAACACAAAGGTTTGTTCCGAGGACACAGGTGAAACTTAGTTCAACTCTAAAATAATTCATTCAAGGTTTTCATTGGATGTCCCAGAACTGGAATTGGTCCATGTACAAGAAAAGAAAAACACACCTGCACACCTCAGTTTTCTTTGCAAAATAGATAAAGAATATCAACAGGGTTGTAAAAAAAGCACCATGCAGCAGCTGCAATGCAAATAGTGAATGTATTACTTACTATAAATTTATAGCACTATATTTTCAGTGTACTGTATGTTGCTACACTGCAAACAATGCAAAGCTGTTCAGTGATTTTAACTTGTTTCCAGACCTGTCAAGTTTATTTTGTTGTAGTTTTTGTCTAATTATCACACTGCACTGGCAGATTATCTTGCTGATTTCAGTCAATTTGACTTGATACATGCCAATATGACTTCTTTCAGGCAATCTTTTTAAGACAATGAAGGAAAAAGAAAATTTCATTTTTTCAAAGTAAATGTCATGAAACAAGTTACACTGTAACTTGTTTCATGTAACTGTAACTGTTACAGTCTCCTGGGGAGAGAGGGGGGGGGGGAGTCAAATCAACTGACTGTGCAAAGTCTTTTGCAGAGTATGTTCCAACTTCCAATCATGGAAGTTGGAAACCCTCATTAGTGTTTTGCTTGCACCTGTGTTTACCCTGCCTTTTCGAGACAAAATGGCTCCCGTGAAAAGGGTCTATTACAGAGTTCTTCTTCTCTGACAGTTAACAGAGGCATCATTAACCATCGTTAGGCCAAGACATCTACTGATAAATGAGTGGTCCATCAAAGGCTGCTGTATCATCTGGAGCCCCCTGATCATTATTGGACACAAACATTGGTGTCACATGGTCCCGCCTCCTCCTCCTCCTCTGGGGAATGGAGCGCCCCCTGCAGCCAATCAGTGGCCTGGCCTCAGGGGAATAGAAAGTCATAGCGGCAACCTCTTCTCACCTGTGAACCCACCTGTCAGCAGCTGAACCCGTGTCACGCTCCTGTCACACGCTTAGCTAATGGGCTCTGAACGTTAGAAGGCTGTGAATGTGATGCCCTGCTTCCATGTTGGAATGTATACTGTACTGTATCTACAGTATTATGGTCTTTATACTGTAAGGCTTTATACTGTATCTACAGTATTATGGCCTTCATAAGGCTTCATACTGTATCTACAGTATTATGGGCTTTATAAGGCTTCATACTGTATCTACAGTATTATGGCCTTCATAAGGCTTCATACTGTATCTACAGTATTATGGCCTTCATAAGGCTTCATACTGTATCTACAGTATTATGGCCTTCATAAGGCTTCATACTGTATCTACAGTATTATGGCCTTCATAAGGCTTCATACTGTATCTACAGTATTATGGCCTTCATAAGGCTTCATACTGTATCTACAGTATTATGAGCTTTATAATGCTTCATACTGTATCTACAGTATTATGGCCTTCATAAGGCTTCATACTGTATCTACAGTATTATGGCCTTCATAAGGCTTCATACTGTATCTACAGTATATGGCCTTCATAAGGCTTCATACTGTATCTACAGTATTATGGCCTTCATAAGGCTTCATACTGTATCTACAGTATTATGGCCTTTATAATGCTTCATACTGTATCTACAGTATTATGGCCTTCATAAGGCTTCATACTGTATCTACAGTATTATGGCCTTCATAAGGCTTCATACTGTATCTACAGTATTATGGCCTTCATAAGGCTTCATACTGTATCTACAGTATTATGGCCTTCATAAGGCTTCATACTGTATCTACAGTATTATGGCCTTCATAAGGCTTTATACTGTATCTACAGTATTATGGCCTTCATAAGGCTTCATACTGTATCTACAGTATTATGGCCTTCATAAGGCTTCATACTGTATCTACAGTATTATGGCCTTCATAAGGCTTTATACTGTATCTACAGTATTATGGTCTTTATACTGTAAGGCTTTATACTGTATCTACAGTATTATGGCCTTCATAAGGCTTCATACTGTATCTACAGTATTATGGCCTTCATAAGGCTTTATACTGTATCTACAGTATTATGGCCTTCATAAGGCTTCATACTGTATCTACAGTATTATGGGCTTTATAATGCTTCATACTGTATCTACAGTATTATGGCCTTTATAATGCTTCATACTGTATCTACAGTATTATGGCCTTTATAAGGCTTCATACTGTATCTACAGTATTATGGCCTTCATAAGGCTTCATACTGTATCTACAGTATTATGGCCTTCATAAGGCTTCATACTGTATCTACAGTATTATGGCCTTCATAAGGCTTCATACTGTATCTACAGTATTATGGCCTTCATAAGGCTTTATACTGTATCTACAGTATTATGGCCTTCATAAGGCTTCATACTGTATCTACAGTATTATGGCCTTCATAAGGCTTCATACTGTATCTACAGTATTATGGCCTTTATAATGCTTCATACTGCATCTACAGTATTATGGCCTTTATAAGGCTTCATACTGTATCTACAGTATTATGGCCTTTATAAGGCTTCATACTGTATCTACAGTATTATGGCCTTTATAAGGCTTTATACTGTATCTACAGTATTATGGCCTTTATAAGGCTTCATACTGTATCTACAGTATTATGGCCTTTATAATGCTTCATACTGTATCTACAGTATTATGGCCTTTATAAGGCTTCATACTGTATCTACAGTATTATGGCCTTTATAAGGCTTTATACTGTATCTACAGTATTATGGCCTTCATAAGGCTTCATACTGTATCTACAGTATTATGGCCTTTATAAGGCTTTATACTGTATCTACAGTATTATGGCCTTTATAAGGCTTCATACTGTATCTACAGTATTATGGCCTTTATAAGGCTTTATACTGTATCTACAGTATTATGGCCTTTATAAGGCTTCATACTGTATCTACAGTATTATGGCCTTTATAATGCGTCATACTGTATCTACAGTATTATGGCCTTTATAAGGCTTCATACTGTATCTACAGTATTATGGCCTTTATAAGGCTTCATGGCTGGCCCTGCACACTGAAGTTACTTAAGGGGAATGTATCAGTGTTCACGCTGTTAACTTAATAACTGCCCAATGAATGTAATGAAATTAAAAGAGAACTTCACCGAAAAACAATGCGGATTTATTTTGCACGTGATCTCATACATGTCCGAAAACTGTCAACACTTTTGCAGGCAGTTATTGAGAGTTGATTTGAGTTAAGTTGTGGACGAGTGAGTGATGTCATCCATGCACAAAATGACATCACTGGTCACAACTTAACTCAAATCAACTCTCAATAGAGTACCGCAGGAATGAGTCCAGAAGCACTTCGGGTTGGGGAAAGTGAATGGTATTTTAGTATGGGGATTTCATGCATGAAATAAGGCCTGTGTTTAACAAATACAATACAAATACAATACAGTATAACATTAAACAATAGACCTAGCCAATATCAATCATCAGAATGGAGTCTGGAGGTCAGTAAGGTGATTGCATTTGGGAGGAACCATAGTTTGGGAGGACACTTTCAACAGGCTTATCAGTTATCACACCATTACTGTGACTGCAAACAGTCATTACATTGATCATTTATTACAGTTGGCACAATACTAGCTATATTGTATTCTCATTGGCTAATGTGATGTTCAGATAAACTACATCAGTAGTTGACAGAAGTCCTTCTCCAAAGCTGCAGCAGGAGAAAAACTAAGTCTTCAAAGCGAAAGCGGTGAGTTGGGGAAAATATCACACGGCGCTCCTGAGTCGCCTCCTGGCTTAATTAATTAAGAACGGGGTGCCAGTCGGCCCCGAGGCCCCTGGGTAATCATACAGGGCCAATTACAGCATGTAGGGCGGGGGGGGGGGGGGCACTGCACGTGTCACTGTTGATTAATTTCTCTGTATAGATCCTGACACCGCCGTGCATGTGTAACCTGTCACAGAGACCCCCTGTGTCTATCCATCACCGCCCCGGAGAGGTGTGTGTGTGTGTGTGTGTGTGTGTGTGTGCGCGTGTGCGTGTGTGTGTGTGTGTGTGTGTGTGTGAGAGAACATGATTGCATGCTTCTATGTGTGTGTTTTTTCAGGCGTGATCTCAAACAAGTGCAAATTTGCTATTATGCCAGGCATGTGTGTTACTGATGACATCACTGATGACATCATCCATATATATTTTTGCCAGGCAAGCGGGCTGCCGGCCACTGATGATGCCATTTCTCCTCAGGGTTGTGAGTCAGTCAGTTAGCTTCAGACAGAGGCAGTTTTCAGTAGGCCGGCAGCCAGCTGCCTGGCAAACTGGGTGAGAGACCTTATGCCAGGCAACAATTTGTGACAGACACTGATGGTGAGTGATGTCACCCGAGCAATTGTGTCATGTCACTTGACCATAAAAAAACCGTGTAGTAGCATTGGTTCACAGTGGAAAACAATAGCAGCTCGAAAATTGTAGAATCTCAAAGTAAATATCAGTTAATTTGAATATGTCATGCAAATAAAACAACTTCAGTTATGTTTAGGTAACTAAAACAACTCAGACACTAATCATCTAATCATTTTTTAAAGTTTCACATTTTTGTGAAACTACAACATTTTGGACTGTGGAACAATGTTGCTGTGAATTTCTTTGGAGATTGGGCTGGGTTTGTGTGCACACAACAGCTCTGACAATAGTGGATGGGGAGTGTGTGTGTGGGAGTGTGTGTGTGTGTGTGTGTGTGTGTGTGTGTGTGTGTGTGTGTGTGTGTGTGTGTGTGTGTGTGTGTGTGTGTGTGTGTGTGTGTGTGTGTGTGTGCGTGCGTGCCTGCGCGTGCATGCCTGTGTGTGTGTGTGTGTGTGTGTGTCAGGGGGCGGGTGTAGCACCGCCATGTAAACAAGATGGTGATGTCTGATAAGAACAAGTGGCGTTCCTGATGACAAACGGCTGATAATGTCTTGGGATATGGGAGAGGGTGTGTGGGGGGTGAGGGGGGTGAGGGGGTGCTGCTGTGTGAGGAAGTGTATTGATTAGCCTTATTACCCAAAGCATCCGTCTTGGGAGCGGGGGGCGGGGGGGAGGTAGCCGGGCTCCACCTCCACTGACGGACTGATTGCTCCTGAGGCCCTGAGGAGAACTAATGGCCCCCCGCTTGTCTACACACAAACACATGCACACACGCAAACACATGCACACACACACGCAAACACATGCGCGCGCGCATGCACACTCACACACACACACACACACACATTTGAAATATTTATTTATGTCCACATAAATACAAGTATGCAAGGACATGAACAATAATCGTGCAGTCAAATGCTGGGAGTCAGTCAGTTACATGAGTGCCCAGACGGCAACCACAATAATGCATACACATAAGAAACACACACAGGATGATAACATGGCAGGTTGATATATACAGTTATACTGTAATGCAAGATAGCGGTCAGTATCCACTTCATGGGTACAAAAAGCAGCGCCTCCTCCATATTGAGTGGCTGCCGATAATAGTAGATATTGAACAGTATCTCGCTAACTGCTTGGCCCTTCTCTTTGGGAGACCAGCCATCTGAAGGCCTCTCACAACCAGCTTATGGACATGACCTAGGCTACCAAATATGAAAACTAGAAGTTTACACCTGTTACCCAGCTGTGAAATGGTCTGTTCTAGCTGTTGGTATTTCATCATATTGGTTAGAAAGGCCTCCTCTAGGCTGTGGTCAAAGGTACAGCCAACCTAGAACAAACACCTCTCCACGATTTTCATTGACAACAACAACATCAGGAGTGTTAGCTGGGATATTCGAGAACACATCTGAATCGTCACTACACAGACTGAACATGCTCGGCTTCACAATAGAATGTTTGAAAAGCGGTATTGAAGACCCGAAAATAGTAGAGATATCTTTTGATATCAGATCCACTAATCTGTCATGCCTACATATGTAAAGCCCTTTGTATGCATGGCAACCATTTAAGATGTGAGCCATGGTTTCAGTTCACACACACACACACACACACACACACACACACACACACACACACACACACACACACACACACACACACACACACACACACACACACACACACACACACACACACAGAGAGAGAGACTGAGTCACTCCTCCAACACTTCCTTCATTCACCTCACAATCCTGCACACTATTACTTGAGTCTCAAACCCAAACGGCACACATAACTAGGGATGTCCCGATCACATTTTTTTTGCTCCCGATCCGATCCCGATCATGTGATTTTGAGTATCTGCCGATACCGATTTTTCCCGATCCGATCTTTCGGCAATGCATTAAGAAAAAAGAAAAGAAAAAACTGCAATCAAGTTGACCCTTAAGATTGTTTTTTTATTTAACAGTATCCAACTAACTATCCATTATATCCAACATGGATATGGCTTTTTTATTTAACAGTATATTCATTATATCCAACATGGATTCAAAATTTAAAACAAAATAAAATAAAGCTTATCAGTAATGCACCACAAAATAACCATGTAAACTAAAACAAATGATGTGCAGAATAGTGCAATAACAATGTAAATCAGGAAATGCGTTTGTTTTGGTAAATTCTTCTGCTCTGTGTGACACTAAATAAATGAATGATGATATGTAATTTAAAACCAAAACTAAGGCCTCAGGATGAGTTTAAGACGTGAACATGGTCATGTTTGTTGAAAAAAAAAAAAAAAAATTTTTTTTTACTCCCGATCTTTTCCCCCCGATTCCGATCTTCTAAAAATCACGTGATCGGCCCCGATCTCCGATCACGTGATCGGATCGGGACATCCCTACACACAACACACACACACACACACACACACACACACACACACACACACACACATCATATATATCACATCACACATATATATATATATATATATATATATATATATATATATATATATATATATATATATATATATATATATATATATGCCTGTGTCATCTCTACTGCCAGGCAAGGTAATGCCATGCAGTTTCAATTCAGCGTCCTTGTTAACAGGCGAGTCTGTTCACACCGGCCGCACGCCACGCCATGCTGAAGCCACGCTGCGCCATGCCAACGCCACGTCGAACCAATAGATTCAGCTTCTGTTCTATTTTCCAAGCTGCCAGGCAGGCAGTCAATGCAATTTGTGAGGGGCGGGAGCGGCCCGAGCAGCAGCTCCGAGCCCAGCGCTGAGGAGAAGAGACTGCTGGTGTGACCGGTTAAGCGTCAGATCAGCTTGAGCCTGCCTCAAGCTTCAGTTCTGCATGGCTTTGGCGTATGGTGTGCCACTTGCACCAAATGCTCCTCCCCCACCACCGCTGCCACCTGGTCGCCAGCAGTCACCGCCGCTGGCCCTGCGACCGCGCGGGATGATAAGGATTATTCCGGAATGTCGCCCACAACGATGACGACGACGTTGGAGCCCAGAGACAACACGTCTGGGAACTCGCCGTTGCCGTGGTGACGGAGCAGAACCATAGATACTGCTGGACTGCCCCACCTGCTGGGCCCTTCATGAAGCACGAGGAGCCGGAGGAGCCACCAGCCCCGAGACAGCCACCACTTTAAATACCCTTAATTTACATTATATTATAAATTGTTGTTTGATTATCAGAAGCAGTCTTGAGGTAGAGCTGGTGCTCCAAACATCACGCAAATAAAACTCTTCAAACGGGAGCTCTTTTGGTCTGCAGATCCTTCTTTTCATCTCTCCTTGGCTGAAAATAATGCCTTTGTCCAAATTAAATTCTCATTTCAACTAGTGATGCACCGGTACCCATGGTATCAGTCAGGTCTGGCTACTGGACTAATTTACTGTACTCGTACTTGCCCGATAGAGCTGCACTGCAGCTCGCTCGATCACCCATTCACTCTCTGTGTTAGCTTACGGTTAGCCGCTGACCTGCAACAAGCTACATCATCATCATCATATCCATGTGTTGACGAGTCCAATTGATTTTAGGAAGAAGAAAAGGCCCATATGAGGTCTCATTTTAGACCTACCTAATCTGAGTCTGACACCCCTGAATGCAACATTCCATCGTCCAAAATATAGAGGATTCAGTCTGTGTGTTTTTATAAATACAGTATAGAGGATGCAGCCTGTGTGTGTTTTTATTTGGCGAACCAAGGAATTGAGTCACTCGCTTAGTTGAAAGCACAATTTGTTATAATTAATTTTGCACTATATCAACCATTTTGTGAGAGTATGAAGCCACACATTTTGACAGTACTGTAACTGGTGGACATGCGGGGTAAACAGTATGTACAATCCTCTCATAATGTTTTCACCAACAGTAATCTGCTCCATGTAAATCATGTAGCAGACTTGTTTTATTCGATTTCCCCACGCCTCCCTTCAGTTCACATCCCACCAACTTGTACGTTAATCACATTCCACTCTAATGATCTACTTCCCTCGCTTATTGATGAAAGCGCCGCAATTACTTAGCTCAATATTTCCCACATTAGTCGGCCTTAGAAATGTTTCACGCGTCCATTTATCTGTGCGCGTTTTTAAACGGCCTAATATCGGCGTCAGAGTCCATCGTCATTCATATTTGATTCTATGGAGATCTTGCTCGGGCGGCTGATGGGCTGCCGGTAATTCATAACCCTAAGTGAGCGTAATAGCCTGAAGAGCATAGATTTTACTGAGAGGAAAGCCGTTTCCAATGGAGGGAGGTGGGCGTTCTCTTTCGCTGCTAAGCTAACAGTCTAATTCTTTCACATACTTGTTTCCCTGTCAAATGGTGATAAAATATTACCGTTGTTATCCCGCAGCACAAGTTAGAGGTTATTCTGGGAGGGCGAAGGGGGTGGAAAACAACTTTTGAGCATATTTTCACAGATTCGGCATTTACCTACCGCTTACTGTTTTTGAGCGGAGAGTGGAAATTACTTCTGTGAAGTGCTGAGTTTTGTGATGCTCAGGTCCGTCCGGGTCGCCGCAGGTGAGCCGGTCTAAGTGCTGTAAAAATGAGGTCACCTTTTTCTGCTGTTTCGCCACATTCCCTCAGGTCTCCTGTCCAGCCTCTCCCATCAGATCCTCTTCTGTTTGCCGGCTCTGCTGTTGGATCTGTTGCAGTTACACACTCGCTTTCAACATATCCACTGGACTTGCATTGTTTTTCTTGTTTGGCATCTTGACTTGTTACCTGGACGACTGAAGTTAAATCGACACAAATGAATCAAATTTGTCCGTATACTATTACAGTATGTTGTGTCAATATGTGGTTATTATATGTTGAGTTGAAAGGTGACTTGTTACAAACTACACACTATGGGTTAGATAGTGTTTTTGTGAAATATCAGATATTGTCCAGTGAGTGTTTTCCACTGCCGATATGATGCAGATTGCCCCCTGACCACAGCTAAAACTGTTTGTAAAGCCCGCTATGATATTTTATTTTATTTCCCATTTATATATTTAGTCATTCAATTCATAGGCTTAACGTATCCCTAATGTATCCCAGCTTACATGTATGGCGAAGAATATTGTTGCTATATCTCTAAAACAAATACATAAGTTTTTCTGTCGTAAATTATAATACCGTAAATTCCGGACTATAAGACGCACCGGTGTATAAGCCGCGGGACCAAAATTGACTATTTTTTTCTTCTATAAGCCGCACCGGACTATAAGCCGCGGGTGTTTTGATGTTTAATTACCATATGAAAGGGTTCGTGCACAGAGAGGAATGTCGGGAAAGAGATCGCTGTTTGGGGAAGCTCCCATTTATTAACATTTCAACAAAACAAAACAAAAGTCAGGTCACTAATCCCCAGACAAAATCACACAACAATAGGCTACCGTATATGTGCAGCAAACCTGTAACCAGAGAAGTCAAGTCACTAATCCTCGTCTTCCTCTTCTTCCTGCGTACTGAAACCACCAAAGTCCTCATCTTCAGTGTCGGAAACGAACAGGTTCAGGGTGGCTTCGTCAACCACTCTCCTCTCTCCTTCAGGTGCCATGGCACGAGTCCGATACCTCACGAGTCCGACACCTCACGAGTCCGAAAAAAGAGGCTAACTTCCCCCAGACCCTAACCCAAAACCTAACCTCTCCCACCCCCACGCCTAAACCTAACATCCCCCAGACCCTAACCCAAAACCTAACCTCTCCCACCCCCACGCCTAAACCTAACCTCCCCCAGACCCTAACCCAAAACCATGAGGTGTCGGACTCGTGAGGTATCGGACTCGTGAGGTATCGGACTAGGGGGCAGTCCCCGTGGCGTCATCCTCTTCATCCCGCAGCAGTCCAGCGTTTTGGAACCCGTTGGTAATTGTGGATGTTTTCACACTCCTATAATATTCCGTGATCTTCCTTTGTGTGAATTCGCCGAAGTTTGTGATTTTCTCCTGATAGTCGGGAGGGAGTTGTTCAGTAGTTCTCCCCCGGACGGACAGTCCCTTTTGCCCAGGTTACGCGCGGCTGCTCTGTTTGATCGGCGGCTGCTCTCTTTTAATGCGAGATTGACTGCTTTCAACTTGAAAGCTGCCTCGTGTGAATTTCTGCGTACCTTCCCCATGGTAAGTGAGAGTGTTGCTTCTACTGCTCGTCTTGTTGTGAATATTCCTTGATCTTCCTTTGTGTGAATTCGCCGAAGTTTGTGATTTTCTCCTGGTAGTCGGGGGAGGGAGTTGTTGCCCGAGTGGCCGTTTGCTTACCGTAATTACCATATGTAAGTGGTCACGCACAGAGGGGATTGTCGGGAAGAGATGGCTGTTTGAGGAAGCTCCCATTTACCGTATTACAACATTTCAACAAAACAACATAACACAACACCACCGTTGTTTATTTTTACAGTGCACACAGTGTCCGCGGTGTGGTGAAAAGAGGGCAAGAGAGGAAATTAAAACAGAAGTGGATTTATAGTTAGAAAGAGTGCTAAAAAAGAGAGATTTTTTTTTTTTTTTTTTTTTTTTTCTGAAAAAATCCATAGATAAGACGCACCGTTATATAAGCCGCAGGGGCCAAAAAACGGGAAAAAAGCCGCGGCTTATAGTCCGGAATTTACGGTAATCATAATATTCTAAGGCATTCATTTAGCGATGTACTTCAAAGCCAGTAAAAGACTCTGTCTTTATTTTTGCATGATTTCTTTGTTCTGTAGTGAAAAAATAGATCGCATCCACGATCCATCACTAACTTGATCCACATGCTCATCAGATACCAATTACCAACCTCTAACATCTTCCTTACAGCACGCCTAATTCATATTCACACTCATTTTCCACTTAACCCAGGGTAAAAATCATTACGTTTCTCTTCTTCTCTGCTTCTGATCGCATTATTCTTGGTTAAGAAAAGCCCCTGGTTCATTAGGGCACTCTACCTGGAGGGGAGGGGGGGGTGTTGTTGTATTAATGGGATAGATCAATAGCCATCTTCCCTCTGCCTTACTGTAAACGCGCTAAAGTATTTATGAATTAATTGACTTCCTTTGTCCAGATAAGGGAGGCCTACCGCCGCCTCCTGAGCTGTGGTCTGGAGGTCACAAGCACTCTGGATAATAAATAGATTTTATTTTTTATTTTTTTCAACAGTGGAGGTGGCGGTTAGCGCAGCTTAAGACATTGTCGAAACACCAATCTGAAGTGTTCGACTAAACTTGACCTGATTTCTCAGCTGAAGCTGCATCAAGATCTCCTTCAGGGTAATAAAGTGTAGAGAAGAGACTGGAAGGCTGCTGCAAAGTCTGAATTTTGATGAGAAAGGACGCAATTACCAATTTTGTGGGGTGTAACGGAAAAGTAATACTGTATAACGTGTAGTATAACAGATTACTGTTGGCATGGAGTAATAAGTAAAGTAATAATATTACTTTTGAAATGAGTAATGAGTAATACATAACTTTTTTGAGTAACGAGCCCAACGTATGGCTACTGTTGTATTTTCTCTTTCATATCTGTCTGTATATTTTTCACAGGTTTCAACAGGATCCAAGCGCCTGGGGGTCATGAAACCAAACTCATAGGAAACTATGCAAATGATGAAAATGTGAGGAATCCTTGTATTCTTGTGGCATGACTTACTCAAGATTGAAGATATTGAATATCAGTACATAATATTGCCCATTTGCCAAAATTGCTGTTACGTGGGTTTTTTCCTGACAGCAGCAATAAACTGAAGAGCCTTCCCTCTCTCCTGGTGTGTGAAAATGCTTAAACGTCTCTGAAGTCCACTGGAACCAAATCTTGCTCCTGTGGTTGGATGTCTCTAATGCGTCCCAGATTACGGACCACCACCACCGTTTGAGGTGAATTACTTTTCGGGGCACCCGGCGTACGTCGGCAGTCTGTATTTAAAGCCGTCTAAATCATGTGATGTCACTGGCTTCGTTTTGCACACAGCCTCCCCCTCTTTGGCGTAGGAGTCTCCCCAACACTTGGGTGGTATGGGAGAGGGAAGGAGGGAGGCAGCGGACGTTTTTTTTTTAAAGGGGAAACATGTTGAACAAGCTTCTTCCCCCGCCACGGTCTAGTGACCGCAGGAGGGGGACGATGTAACCAGCCACCCTGAGAAAACATTGTGGTCCGACCGCCACTTATGACACGGGCTGGATATAAAGAGATGCTGGGGAGGGGGGTCCTCAAAGGAGAAGGAGAAGTGGGGTTTGGCTGCAAGCAAACACCCTCCATGGCTGCTGCTTTACAGACACGAGACTCCATGCGGAAGGCTTCCTCTCTCCCTCCACCGGCTATTAGCAAAAACACACTGTTGCAATCCAAGAGGCTGTCAAAGGAAGTGAAAGATGCCTCACAGGCAGGACACAGGCCAGCTAAGTGACTGTTTAGGACCCCCGCTGGCTCAGGGCCCAAGAGCGCTTGAATTATGTCAATGGTGATCATACAAAAATACAATATTGTGTTGGCTGGCCGGCTAAATACTGTCAGAGCTGGTGTCACCATGTGTTGCCAACTTGGCGACTCTCTATATTTCTACTTTTCAGACCCCCATGGCGACTTTATTTCTCAAAAGCGACTAGCAACAAATCAAGCAATGTTAATGTGTTGAATCCCAACGGATTTTGCCTATAAATTGGTGCAGCTGGTGCCGGGTTTTCTCTCTCTCTCTCCTTCCCTCTGCCTGTCTGACACACACAGCGCTTCAGTGCAGCCCCTCCTCTACCTTCTCTCCACAGAGCAGCAGGATAGGGTGTACTTGTCATTTCTAACAGTGTATGCCGAATCTGGCCCAGGCGGGCGGAGTCAGCACTTAATGTTACAACCATAAAGTCAATGATTACGATTAGAACAGCTATGCCGAGGCATGCTTTTTTGTTGTTGCATACATTGATATGCAAATTAACCTGTGATGTCATCTAGCGACTTCTAGCGACTTTCTGAGGAGCCAATACCAACTTTGCTTGGAGAACAAAATCTACGGCTGGTGCGCAAGAGGGGTGAAAAAAAAACATATATCTCAATGGGTTGACTCACCAAAGGACGGTGCTGCGGCTCTACACTACAGGATTGGGGATTCTAGAGCAGGTACATAGACGTCTGTTCAGATGTGCGTTTACTGCCTGGGCTAGCAGCTAAATGCTAACTGGGCTAGCAGCTAAATGCTAACTTTGCTGAATGCAGAAACTACCCCAGCGTTTATGACGAGACATCGGCTCAACCTATGAAGGCTTTGGCCGGCCCTGCCCACACGGAATGGCTTTTTCCTCTTTATTGGGGAGGGGTGGGAGGTTCTTCTCAGTGTTTGGCCACCAGCCACAGGCTCGCCACCTTCCAGCTGTGATATTAACTCCTCTCTCTAAGGTGAGACCACACGTGAAGCCCTTCACCCCCGACAGGAGAAACCAACCCAGAGTATTTTTAGAGGAGAAACTCCTCTCCAGTCGGACTTTTCTCCCGGAGATTTATAATCCCCTCTCTGAAGGCAAGTAAAAAAGAGCACATGAATGTACTAAGAATACCAGCCACCTACGTAGAAAATGATACTCTGGGATATTTGTATCCTTCCTGTTTAATGAACCATCAAACACTCAAACAGGGCGTTTTTCTTTCTTTCTGTTATCTTTTGGCTCCGATTTTCCAAACGGACAGATTTTCAAATATCTGTAGTTGTCAGGTGGATAAATGCAAAGATGTTTTTACATCAATGTGGGTTGAGCGGAAATAGAGAAATCCTGTGTGAGGGTGTAGTGTGTGTGTGTGTGTGTGTGTGTGTGTGTGTGTGTGTGTGTGTGTGTGTGCCTGCGCGCGTGTGCGTGTCTGTGTGTGTGTGCGCACCCAACTCGTCAAATGAGGTTTGGTCAGGACCCCTTGCCGTCACTTTATAACGTGTGAGGTGCCCTTTTTTGATCATTTTCCGCCGACACTGGTTACATTCCTCCACCGTTAAAAGCGAAAGTAAAGACATCGGTTGTCGCGGTGTTGACTAAGTTCAGGCAACTAAAACAACTTGGTTGGGTTTAGGCAACTTAATCAACTTGGTTAAGGTTAGGGCGATGAAAACGAACGTAAAAACATGTCGGCACGCGCGGAAACACGCGCTCTCTCACTTGAAAGACAAGGATGCTATACAGGTCTGCCAATCCCGCCCGCTAGAGGTCGCTACTCGCTTCGTGCGAAACAGTGATGTCTGATGACACGGGTAGCTACTGTCGTCACCTGACCAAACACATGACTACTGGTCGCCAGTGCTGATTTGTGAGGAGAGAGGCAGCCAACACACTGACGCCAAGCTGGCTCCTGAACCAACGCAGCTAGCAGTCTATTTCACCAGTTGAGATGTGCTTGGTCTGTGAGAGAGTGGATGTGCCGCATGTAAGAGAAAGAGTGTGTTTATGCTTGTCAGAGTGTGTGCGAGTGTGACAAGTGACTCAAAGTGACTAATGGTGTGTGTGTGTGTGCAGTACACGTGCACGCGCGTATGTGTGTGTGTGTGTGTGTGTGTGTGTGTGTGTGCGTACATGTGTTTGTTCTTTGTTTGCCGGGTCATGATAACAGATGTCAACATGACCTGGCCGCCTGGCCAGTTTCTTTTTCATAATTTATTGTATGTATGTGTGCATACATGCAATTGTGTGTGTGTGTGTGTGTGTGTGTGTGTGTGTGTGTGTGTGTGTGTGTGTGTGTGTGTGTGTGTGTGTGTGTGTGTGTGTGCGTGCATGCGTGCGTGTGTGTGTGTGTGAGTTGATGGTCCTATCTGCATCCTCTCTGGGCTCAATCCCATTTCCGTCTGCACGGCTCCAAAATAACTGCCCCTCCCCCACACATGCACGCACACACACACACTTGTTGCTTCCTCTAACACAGCAGCACATTGATCAAGACTAGACCTGACTTCCTATCTCTTCCTGAGATAACCAGGAGGAACTCTCTCTCTCTCTCTCACTCTCTGCTGGAAGTGAATTTCTTTATCAACCACATACACAGACACACGTGCACATGCACACACACACACACACACACACACACACACACACACACACACACACACACACACACACACCCAGACACAAACAAACAAACAAACAAACATAAAACAGTGATTGATTTACCTGTGCTCACTTGCAACCACACAATACATAATATGGTATGCCCAAATAAAGGCTACATTCATGTTTACACACACACACACACACACACACACACACACACACACACACACACACACACACACACACACAGTCAGACCAACATAGAGTATCCTTTCCTCTTGACGTGCTGCTGGTAGTTTCCTGGCTGGTTGGATTGTTTGAGGACTTGTGAGTCATTCCCTGCTTTGGCTTCACAGTAAACAAACTGTTAAAAAAAGCTGTTTGTTTTCTTCAATAGCAACAGTCAGTGAATGACAACCAGTGGAGGTGTAATAATTAGGGCTGGGTATTAAGGACCTCAAGATACGATACGTATCATGATACATGGGTCACGAATCGATACGATTGTATCGATAGTACATTGTGATACAATACATATTGCGATATATTGCAATACTCTACTAGGGCTGCCCCCTCCTGGTCGATTGGTCGGTCGACGTGCTCTTGGTCGACGAGATTCACGTTGGTCGAACAATCGCTGGTGTTAATAATTTCATAGGAGACATTCAATTTCATAAAAAGAAAAGCGACCCAGAACGTAAGTAACATGCCGCAGAAGCAAGTTGCAACACGGACCTTTTCTACAAGCACACAGGAAGTGATCCAGCCAGGCTAGAGAGGCTAACCACAGTTAGCAGAAAGGAGAGGAACCAGCAGAGCGATGGAATTAACAATTAAATGGCTCAGCTATCAGCGCAAACAATGGACACGCTGATATCAGTCTGTCCATTCCGGTAACGTTACAACGCTGCAAATTGCTTTTATTTCTAATTATCAGCTATCAGGTATAGTGCGCTCAGTAGTCAGTAGTACACCGCACAAGATAAGAAAAAAAGTACACTGCAAAAAACAAAAAAACAAAGACCCCGTTTTCGACCAATCCATTGGTCGGAGCTGTGGTCAATTTCTGGTCGACCAGGATAATCTTTGGTCGAGGGCAGCCCTATTCACCTTATGTAGCCACGCCCATTTGACCCGGTTGTGTGGTCGTGTGACGACTTCCGGCAAAAAAAAAGAAAAAGAAAATGGCTGCGCTGCTCCAATATCATCTAACTCTGAATTAACTAATAATTTAGCCAATTGGATGTAACATACCAAATAAAAGCAAACGGCAATGTCTAAGAATGCAACGCCATGTAACTGGCTCGTTAAGTCTCGCATTCCAGGGAATTACGTTAACGTCTGCGGGTCTTATAAGACGTAAATGGCGCGAGCGCTCGGAGGAGAGAAAACTATCTGGAGCTTTCTTTGTTGGAGTCCAGGTATGTTTTACAAGAAAGTGCTCGTCATTGTCGACGATAAGTAAACGTTATCTGACCTGGCTAACAGTGGATACTCGCTTGCTTGCTGTGTACCGAGCCAAAGTAGTAGGCTACATTCTTTGTTTTACCCCCTGCACTGTCCGCTATGACGTTCTTTCATATTTGGCGCCGTGACCGCCGGAAGTGTTAACACGACCCGGAAGAATTTGGCCCACCCCAGCGTCTGAACATAAGGTGAATACTCTACACACAATTTACTGAAAATAAAAAATAGAGCTGAAAATACAACTCGCTGTGTAATAATATGTACATCACTTTATATTGATAACTTAAAGGACAAATTGAGTCAAAACTACTGAGTGTTGAGTGTGTTACTGAACACACTGAAGTAAAAAGTATTCTTCTTGTGTCACTGAACTCACGGCTGTGAAAAAAATAGATATGGCGATGAAATATCGATACAGTGATTACAGGGTCAACAGAGTTAACCCATATACGGCTCAGTGTGGCCTCATACTTTCACCAACTTTAAACAAAACTTGATTCAATTAAAATCTAATTAGAAAACCTTGCAGCCTTTCCAACGTTGAATGCAAATAAAACAAAGTTAACAACTTTGGTTATGTTTAGGCAAGTAAAACAATTTAGGTTATGCTGCTTGGTCAAGTAAAACAACTTGATAGGGTTATGTTTTGGGTTAGGCTTAAATAAAAAACAACATTAAATGTGACTCAGAGTTTAAATGTAGACTTTGACCATGACTGGGGATCGAACACGGACCTCCGATGTTAAAGGCAAGTGTTTACGCCCTCCATCCACCCCGGCCACAACACCACGCTATTTCAATAGCAGACTCTATGATATGTATAACATTGATATTAGAATATATCTATATATCCTATTATACAGTATTTCCATATATACTGAGTATATATGGAAATGTAATGTGTAACATAGGCTATTTCTGGATAGGGATGGGTATCGTTTCATATTCTTCGATACCGGTGCTAAATCGATACTTCTAAAACGGTACCAGTGCCTAAACGGTGCCTGAAACGGTACTTAAAAAAAAAAATTAAACCACTTTTTTATTTAAAGAGGCTGTAAAGAGGATTTCAAACAATAATGTTATGTGTTATGCCCTAGAATGTTAGTGAAGGTGCGTGCAGCGCCCGTTTCGGAGCACCCGAGGGCGGCACAAATCGCTTGAGGAACAGCTTCTTCCCGCAGGCCACGAGACTCCTTAACATGCACAAATAGCGTAGTAGCCGTGCCGTACCGCACTGCAGCTGCTGCCATTACGGATGTCTAATGTTTAATTGTATGTCTAATAAGGTGCATACTATTTGCACCTGTATGATAAGGTACCGTAAATTCCGGGCTATAAGCCGCACCGGTGTATAAGCCGCACCTGCAAAGTTGACTATTTTTTTCTTATATAAGCCGCACCGGACTATAAGCCGCGGGTGTTTTAATGGTTTTTTTTTATTTTTTTTTTATTTTTTTTTATTGTGTTTTAATGTTTAATTACCATATGTAAGGGTTCATGCACAGAGGGGATTGTCGGGAAAGAGATGGCTGTTTGAGGAAGCTCCCATTTATTAACATTTCAACAAAACAACATAACACAACACCACCTGTGTTGTTATTTACAGTGCACACAGTGTCATACAGTGTCATACAGTGTGGTGAAAAGAGGGCAAGAGAGGAAATTAAAACAGAAGTGGATTTATAGTTAGAAAGAGTGCTAAAAAAGAGAGATTTTTTTTTTTTTTTTTTTTAATCCATAGATAAGCCGCACCGTTATATAAGCCGCAGGGGGCAAAAAAGGCCAAAAAACGGGAAAAAAGGTGCGGCTTATAGTCCGGAATTTACGGTACATGCTATTTGCACCTGTGTGACAAATACGTCGAATTTGAAATGTTTGGGCGCGTCTAATGTATGCACATGACATGTGCACCTAGGTGCAGTGAATAGGCCACTGTCTCGGACTTGTCTTATCACTATACTGCCCTATTGCTATTGTTACTTATTGCCTATTGCCCTATTGCTTGTTGTTTTTGCACTCATATGCCTTGCTATATTTGTACTATGTCGTAAACGGAGTCCACAGCACAAGAATTTCACACGTGATACTTGCACCATGGAGTGACAATAAAAATATTGAATCTTGAATCTTGAATAATTCACTCAGCAACTCGGGCATGGCACCTAAATGAGGCACCTAAATCTGGGTTGCAATTCGGTACCGGTAGTATTGGTTGTAAAAGTACCGGTGCCATATTGGTACCTTGTTTCGGTACCCAACCCTATTTCTGCTTCAGAAAGATGATATTTTACGTAGCCATAGATTGCAGAAACGTAAAATGCCCACATTTTATTCTGGCGACCAGGCTGATTATTTCGTAGTTTTACTTTTTTTTGTTCAGGTTGTGAATGTATATTTTGGCCCAAAAACTCATTCTTCATATGACGGCTGTGAGAAAAGTATGATCCATATTCCAGAAGGAGCAATGCAAACATAGAATGCCCCATCAGGAATGTGTACTGTACCACATTTGCCTGTATATATCTGTATATACGGTATGTATGCGTGGGTGTGTGTGTGTGTGTGTGTGTGTGTGTGTGTGTGTGTGTGTCTATGTGGATGGAGCTAGCTCTGTTTCCCTGCTCTGCGCTGGCTGCTTGATGAAGTTTGAAACATGGAAATCCAGGTGTAATCTCCTCCCAAATCCATGTGTGATCAACAAACACATCCTGCAAGTCTTCGGCTGGAATGAGTGCATGAGAGGAATTACAGAACACACACGTGCGTTTTTACACATTCACTGCCTCAATTTCACCCTATTTATTTTGGCCATCAAATAAAACATGCCAGCGTTAAACTTTCGGCCTATAGTCGGCCTTCATCGGAGCAATTATAATTGTACTTTTACTTGAGTATGGATTTTCTGTATCACATACTGCGGCCATATCCACACAGATCAAAGACACATACTGTACATAGTCTCTCTCACACACTCACACAGACTTTCATGTGTGCACACACACACATCCATACACACCTATATCCGCACAATCACACACATGCACACGTGTGTGTTACTCACACACACACACACACACACACACACACACACACACACATGCAGCTGAAGGGAGTTGCTGTGGGAGGCTTTGGCAGAGCGTGCAGAGCTGAACATGTGTTTGGTTTCTCTCTCCTCTGCATCCATCACGTATTAATTATTAGCTTTCTATTCTGAGGGCGAGATGGTTCATAAACCTCTCAGATACTTCCTGGGTGAGTCTGACATCACATCACACACGGTGAAGCGGAGAACACACTGCATGAGAAGAACAACGCCGCCCGGATATTCCAGTCTAGACACTCGGACGGATCAGATGGAAATAAATCTTTTTTAATTAAACGGGGAGAGAAGTGTGTGTTTCGTATCATTTGACGTGGAAAAAATAAAACTAATTGCTTGAAATGTAGAGTCCAGTCTTCTCAAGTTCTCATTTTGTCAAACATGGACTTAGGCCGGATATATTTGCTTTTAACTATGCGGTCGCGTGTGCATGATGGCTGCCTCGCGAATCCTGCGTCCATTTAACCTCGCCAGAGACCATTAATATACCGTAGATAGAGACAGCCCAACATCCAGTCACTTCCTGTATCTGTGCCAGTGCCACAGAGGTATCACCACTGCCACGCCCCCTTACGAGACTGGTAAGCCAATGAAGTTTCAAAGTTACAAACAGCCAATCACAAGCTGATAACCACGCGACCGAAAGATTACCATTCCTTACAATTGGCGGAGCCTGGAGTGGGGTGTCTAGCTAATATCACAGGTCTCTGACCTCACATCACCAGTTTTTCTCTCAAAGGAGAAGAGCCCGGTATCTGTTACTGCTCAGTCTGTCATCCGGTCTGAGAGCAGTCTTCTTTGCTTTTAGTTCATTCTATTTTTGTGGATTAGCTACATAGCAAGATAACTCGCATGGCATTTATTTACTATAACACCCCTGTTTTCACAGCTGATTCTTTTTGTTGTTGTTGTTGTTGCACATACCGTTTCCGTATTCGCCGGATCTTGTACCCGCTTTTTACAGGATAATCAGATGCCAAGCGATTAGCCCCAGACTAGCGTCTGTTTGGAGCGGAGGTGTTAGCATTAATTTGCATAGGATGTGCATGTCCAGCACGCCAAACAGGCAGGATACACACAACACAACGTATGGAAGCAAGAATATATCCAGCCTTAAGTTACCTTCTATCCTTTAGGGATGGGCATCGAATTTCGAATTTTCGAATAATCGTTGTTATTATCAAGGTCGACTTTTATTATTGAAATTCGAAATTCGAAATTCATTTTTTTTTTTTTTGAGTGAAATGTTGCATTGTCTCCCGTGATTCTAAGTATAGTCAAATCGCTTGGTTTGAGCAAGTAAAACAATTTTTATAAACATTTTAAGCAAGGTTTATGGAAAAATGAATGGCGGATGAAATCCCATGAAGAGGGAGAGGGGGTGACTTTGGCACCCCTTTGGCACTCAGACCTGAGCCTACTAAATATTTAATGAACCACTCATGATTGTCAAAACTGTTTTTTATTTTCGAAAATGTCAATGTCATGTAACATGTTCTTTACTTCAGTGGTGCAATGCTTGTTTGAGCTAAAAATCCACAACAGAAGCTTTTTATATTAATTAATAAAGCCGTAGACTTAGAATCAGGGGAGACAATGCAACATTTCACTCACAAAAAAAAAAAAAAAAGATTTTTTTTTTTTTTTTTTTGCATTTTTATTTTTATTTTCGAATTTCGAATTAAATTCGAATTTGGCCAGCGAATTTCGAATAGTGTTTTTGCTAGAAATGCCCATCCCTACTATCCTTTCAAAAGTCCTATAAGGTGTTTCAAATGTTGCGCTATTATTTATTTAGCAAGCGGATATAACACTTTTTTCTTCATTTTTGTCTTTTATAGAACAATAATCTGTGCTTTGTTTCAGTAGTATGTGCTTTTTCATCCGTTTTCTAAACTCACACAGCACCAACAAAAAAAAACTAACTTTAGTGTGTGTGATGTACATCGGTGCGTCTTTCGTAGTTATTTTGAGATGGTATTACCGGGAATTGGCCAGCGCACGGCGAGCACTGTTCTACATGTGTGAAACAGTGTTTGTTATGCTCAGGATCAAGCTGAATGCAAATATGTGCTATTTGACAGAATGGTCAAGATACATAAATAACGTTTTATTTCAACAGCATATCACTGCTGTTGTGGAGAGAGAGAGAGAGAGAAAACATTTCACTACAGTTGTTTTCCAATTGAAGGTTTACACAGCCTTTTATGTGTTGAGTGAGTTTCCCGACCCCTGAAACCGGTTCAATGTATAAATTCAACGTATGGACGTCAATGAGAAATTCTGCAATCTTCTTTTCATTTTGTATACTTATGCATGTCTGACAACGGCAATATGTTCACGTCCAGTGTTGTGGTTTCACGGTCAATTGCAGAAAATCATAAAAAGGCCCCCTGCCTTCTAAACCCCGGCCAAAACTGTAACCAGGAAAATCTGTGCGTCTCACAGGTTGTCACAGCTTCTTACGTCTAGTATATTTACACCGCTACACACACACACACAAGCGCGCGCGCGCGCGCACGCACAAGCACACACACACTAAGCTCTGTAATGATCCATGCTGGAGCTCCGTGTTTCAGCCCGCCTCGTTCTCATCTCTCCCCCAGGATGGGAGTCTTTTCCTGGGGCTGATCTAAGCCCTCGCCCCCTCCCCCCTGCCTGGAGCTCGCAGGTCTAGACCCACTAGCCTCCACAGATATTTCCTGAGGAAAACATATCACCTCAGGCTAGACCGGCCGGCCCACTATGCTGAGGCAGCAGCCCCAGCCACAATCCACCACAGGCCTCAACCTCTCCCTCTCTCTCTCTCCCTCATTCTGTTTCTGCCTGTCTCTCTCTTCTCTCTCTCCCTCATTCTCTGTTTCTGCCTGTCTCTCTCTTCTCTCTCTCCCTCATTCTCTGTTTCTGCCTGTGTCTCTCTTCTCTCTCTCTCTCCCTCGTTCCGTTTCTGCCTATGTCTCTCTCTTCTCTCTCTCCCTCATTCTCTGTTTCTGCCTGTCTCTCTCTCCCTCATTCTGTTTCTGCCTGTGTCTCTCTCTTCTCTCTCTCCCTCGTTCTCTGTTTCTGCCTGTCTCTCTCTTCTCTCTCTCTCTCCCTCATTCCGTTTCTGCCTATGTCTCTCTCTTCTCTCTCTCCCTCATTCTCTGTTTCTGCCTGTGTCTCTCTCTTCTCTCTCTCCCTCATTCTGTTTCTGCCTGTCTCTCTCTTCTCTCTCTCCCTCATTCTCTGTTTCTGCCTATGTCTCTCTCTTCTCTCTCTCCCTCATTCTGTTTCTGCCTGTCTCTCTCTTCTCTCTCTCCCTCATTCTCTGTTTCTGCCTATGTCTCTCTCTTCTCTCTCTCCCTCATTCTCTGTTTCTGCCTGTGTCTCTCTCTTCTCTCTCTCCCTCGTTCTCTGTTTCTGCCTGTCTCTCTCTTCTCTCTCTCTCTCCCTCATTCCGTTTCTGCCTATGTCTCTCTCTTCTCTCTCTCCCTCATTCTCTGTTTCTGCCTATGTCTCTCTCTTCTCTCTCTCCCTCATTCTCTGTTTCTGCCTGTCTCTCTCTCCCTCATTCTGTTTCTGCCTGTGTCTCTCTCTTCTCTCTCTCCCTCGTTCTCTGTTTCTGCCTGTGTCTCTCTCTTCTCTCTCTCTCTCCCTCATTCCGTTTCTGCCTATGTCTCTCTCTTCTCTCTCTCCCTCATTCTCTGTTTCTGCCTGTGTCTCTCTCTTCTCTCTCTCCCTCATTCTGTTTCTGCCTGTCTCTCTCTTCTCTCTCTCCCTCATTCTCTGTTTCTGCCTATGTCTCTCTCTTCTCTCTCTCCCTCATTCTCTGTTTCTGCCTGTGTCTCTCTCTTCTCTCTCTCCCTCATTCTCTGTTTCTGCCTGTGTCTCTCTTCTCTCTCTCTCTCCCTCATTCTGTTTCTGCCTGTCTCTCTCTTCTCTCTCTCCCTCATTCTCTGTTTCTGCCTGTGTCTCTCTCTTCTCTCTCTCCCTCATTCTGTTTCTGCCTGTGTCTCTCTCTTCTCTCTCTCCCTCATTCTGTTTCTGCCTGTGTCTCTCTCTTCTCTCTCTCCCTCATTCTCTGTTTCTGCCTGTCTCTCTCTCCCTCATTCTGTTTCTGCCTGTGTCTCTCTCTTCTCTCTCTCCCTCGTTCTCTGTTTCTGCCTGTGTCTCTCTCTTCTCTCTCTCCCTCGTTCTCTGTTTCTGCCTGTGTCTCTCTCTTCTACCTCTCCCTCATTCTCTGTTTCTGCCTCTCTCTCTCCCTTGTTCTCCGTTTATGCCTGTGTCTCGCTCTTCTCTCTCTCCCTCATTCTCTGTTTCTGCCTATGTCTCTCTCTCTCTCTCTCTCTCTCTCTCTCAGAACAGAAACTCGTTACAACCAGCGGGTGGAAAATAATTGCAAATCAATACGCTTAATCGTTTTTACGATATGAAAATATTTTGACTGTAGGGGGGGAAAATCTATGGAAATCATCTCCTGGTCGTTAACATGTCTGAGAAAGGGGGCAAGTGACTGTAAAATGCATTAGGGCGTTTTACTGCGAGGGTTAGCCTATGGACATTGCTTGGTACTTTGTTTTCGCACATAGAGTATTGAAACAGGTGCCTGTGGTGGAGAGAGGAAGCACTTTTGATCTATGGCGGATTCATGTCACTTCACACTTACATTGACATTTTATTCGTGTTAAAATGCAGATTTCTCTACAATAAAGTGCTGTGTGTGTAATCTCAAGACCAAGAGCACAATACATGCAATAAGTGCATTAAATGTACAGTGTTGCCAGATTGGGCGGTTTCTGCCAATTCTGCATTTTTTTAACAGTCTTTGGGCTGGAAACCATCAGCTGTATCTGGCAACATTGTAAATGTAGCCAAACACATTTTAGTAGGCTACTGCAGTTGCAAAATGAGACTAAAAGATAGTGGTATACCCACTATCAGTTAGCAAAACGATGACACTTTTACAGGCCGTATCCTCTAGTTTTCCACTACTACTGATGCTGCTGCCCCAACAGGTGGCTGCAAAGAGAATTGCACTTGCCACAACAGACTGGTAAAAGATATGCAACATGCTTGCTGCACACATTGAAGGATCTGAGTCTCCTAAGGAAGTAGAGTCTACTCTGCCCCTACTTGTCTTGTATACAGCCTGGGTGTTGCGTTTCCAGTCCAGCTTTTTGTCCAAGTCACAGGTTTGATCCCTGCAACAGCCAAAGTGTGTCTGTCAACAGCCATGTTTCCTTCACAGCTCACACACATGTGCAGAAAGGCCAGGGGGGTTGGCGGTTTGAGAGAAGGCCAGCAAGGCATCAATTGTCAGTGTGCAAATAGTTCGAAATGTAGTACTGTTTCCTTGCATGATTTAGAAAAGGTAACACTGGTTTCTCCAGAAGGTGGGTGCCTCAAAGAGTTTATGGCCTGGGTCTTCCGAGACCGCTTCAGCCTCCTGGCAGTGTAGCTCC
Source organism: Poromitra crassiceps (assembly GCF_964638095.1). Lineage (NCBI taxonomy): Eukaryota > Metazoa > Chordata > Actinopteri > Beryciformes > Melamphaidae > Poromitra > Poromitra crassiceps. Next base: position 30,206,051 of record NC_139632.1, read on the forward strand.
TGAAGGGATGGCAGGCTGCATCCAATCACCTTTTCAGCACGCAGGATGAGATGGAGATGTCCTTGAGGGCAGCAGCAGCGTACCAGATGGTGATGGAGGAGGTGAGAATGGACTCGACGGTGGAGGTGTAGAAAAGCACCAACACCGACTTTAACAATTTGAACTTGCTCAGCCGCTGAAGAACGTACATCCTCTGTTGTGCCTTCTTGTGGGGAGCTTTGATGTTCAACTCCCTTTTCACGTCTCGGCTGATGGTGGACCCCAGGAAGTGGAAGGACTCCACAGTGTTGACTGGGGAGTCACCCAGAGTGATGGGGGAAGGTGGGGCAGCGTTCTTCCTGTAGTCCACAACCATTCTCAATTGTCTTTTGAGCGTTGAGCTCCAGGTTGTTTTGACTGCACCAAGTCACCAGGTGACCGATCTCCCGCCTGTACACAGATCCGTCTCCATCAGAGATTAGCCCTATGAGGGTGGTGTCATCTGCGAATTTCAGGAGCTTGACGGGCTGCTGGAGGTGTGTACAGGGAGAAGAAGTATGGAGAGAGGACGCCGCCCTGGGCAGCTCTGGTGCTAATGGTCTGTGAGTCAGTGACGTGCTTCCCCAGCCTTGCTTCCTGTCAGTTAGGGAGTCTGTGGACCATCGACTTGACTCAAAGCGAGGATTTTGGTGCCGATCTTCAGGTGGCCAAAAGCTCCCCAAAAAAGTCAGTCAAACAATAGTAGGCCTAATAGCAAGTCCCTCTGTATGCCTGCACAGTAAATGTCACTGCAACGTGAAATGACCGGACATATTAGTGTTTATTTCCTCTCTCTCTCTTTCTCTAACATGACGCAGGTTAAGGAGAAGACAAGACGCAGCCTTTGCCCATCCCCCCCCCCCCCCCCCCCCCCCGCCCCTACAAAACCTCTATCCGTCAACGTCTTTGCAAGCTGCCGAGGCGAGGAAGGACTCGATGATGTGTTTTACGTGGGGAAGCAGGGTGGGAACCCAGCGGAGCCATAGTAAAACAGAGACAGAGGACATGTTAAACGGATTGATACCGTCGCCTCAGGAAATCCCTTTTACCCCATGTGTTCTCGACTTGTCTCTCTCTCTCTCTCTCTCTCTCTCTCTCTCTCTCTCTCTCTCTCTCTCTCTCTCTCTCTCTCTCTCTCTCTCTCTCTCTCTCTCTCTCTCTCTCTCCTCTCTCTCTCTCTCTCTCTCTCTCTCTCTCTCTCTCTCATAAAGGTGTTTTAAAAACCAAGGTCCTCCTCCACTGTTTCCACCATCCATGATGTGCATGTTTTTGGACGAAAACCATGTATCTGCAAAACATGACATTAGAGAATGATTTTCACACTGATATTCGTGAAATCATATTTTAACAGGGTTCAAAAGCCCAAGCCCACCATCTGTTTTTCAGTAGTAAAAAAATGGTATAGCTAGGTTTAAGGGAGAGAAATATAGGCTTAGTGTATTTTGTTGATTGACATGTTAGATTATGTCAAGACACAATAATACACTTGGAGGTTAGGCTACTGGAAAATAATTTTAACTCTTCATTTCTATGTACTATGTAATGGTCTGTGTATTTGTGTGTATGTGTGTGTGTGTGTGTGTGTGTGTGTGTGTGTGTGTGTGTGTGTGTGTGTGTGTGTGTGTGTGTGTGTGTGTGTGTGTGTGTGTGTGTGTGCGTGTGTGTGTTTCCCCTCCCCCGACTCGACCATCTGTAACCTGCGGAACAGCAATGGGAACCTATCCGTCAAAGAGGACCTCATTGAGGCCTTCCTGTTAAAGGGCTTGTTTGCACTCTGTTCACCATATTGAGTCATCCTCTGTGTTTAGATGTGTAGATAGATATAGATCTCCAGGTAGTGTGTGTGTGTGTGTGTGTGTGTGTGTGTGTGTGTGTGGTGTGTGTGTGTGTGTGTGTGTGTGTGTGTGTGTGTGTGTGTGTGCATGAATGTGAGTCCTCGTGAGCCCCGAGTGGTAGCAAGGTGGTTGGTTAAACTCACTCCCCCAGTATATAGCCATGTTAAGTGCAGTGGTTAGCGTGTCCGTCCCGCAAGCCGAAGGACGGCAGTTCGAATCCACCCCTGGGCAAGCCCTTAACATGGGTAGCTGCAATTACCACCAACACAACGCTGTTACGCGTGCGTGCGTGCGTGCGGGCGGTGCGTGCGGTTGCGTGCGTGCGTGCGTGCGTGTGTTTACAGGCTAGAGAATTTGTATTTGTGGAATGAGAATATGAATAAAATAAGTGAAACAAAATGAACACGAAAGGTATTAACTCATTCTCTGCAAAGACGTACTCGGACGTACTTTTTACAATGGCGTTCTGTGCCAAAGACGTACTCGGACGTACTTTCATGTTTGCTTGTTTACATTAGATCAGACCCTTTCCCAGCCTGTGACATTGTTTCAAGTCAAACTGATAAAAGGAACCCGCTAAATCACGTTTAGTATTTATAGTATAGTCACCCATTTAGCTCATTGAGTGCCAATGACAGCCTGAATGTAGATTGTTCTGGCTGCAACTGACGGTGCCTGCGAACACAGTCAATCCGCTCCCACAACTGAGCCCTTCTGCCTCTGTCTGTCTGTCAGCATAGTTTCTCCACACGATTAGCCGCTAGAAAAGCAGCAGCCGACACTGAAAAGCCAAACCTTTCCCTGCAGTCCGCGTGTGGCTTTTCCATGTTGCGCTGCCTGGGAGGCGGCGCACAAAAAGCACTCCGAAAATAGACGCTGGGTGCGTGAGGCTGTGTGTTACTAGTGTGGGGAGGAGTTTTCAGCTGGGGGGGGGGGAGGGGGGTGGGGCACGCAGGGCAGGACACAACTACACCACGTCACTACATCAGAAAATATTAGCTAGAGTCAGTGAATGTGCTTGAAATGCTTCATTTCACAAAAGGCTGAATATCTCAGCTTATAATTTGAAATGCCTGAAAACGCTGAAAACAACCTATCTTCTCCGGCTCATAACTAAAGAACGGAAAATGGTATCAATAAACTTTTTTTTGCTGATGATACAATAGAGTCTCCTTGTTCTTTTTGCGTGTTCGGTGTTTACATAGTAATATCACACAATATTCTGTGGGCCTCAAGAAATCACTGAAAACGCTCTGAAACTCTGGCACTGGGAGCGTCGTTCTCCAAAAGTGGCTGGCACTCAATGAGTTAAAGGTGTTATTTGTACACCATGGGTCTCACCCCATGGTGTACAAACACGGGTTTCCATTTTGGAAATATGTGCCATGTGTATGCCATGCACGCGGCTGCAACTAAAACAACTTATGTGTTTAGGAAAGTAAAACAAATTTGTTAAAGGGATACACCAACATTTTGGGAGATATATGCCATACTGCCCACAGTATATGAGAACGTGGATGCCTTTATCGTCACTGTGTGTGCCCTACAAACAGTGGTACAGCCCTCGCTGCTACTTCTTAGCACTACAATGGTAGTGAACGGTAGTGTTCAGTCACCAAAAATGCACATTCCAGAACCACTCACATGTACATGTTGTGACTCGTGTACCACGCGATGAAATAATAATCCAAAGTTACTGGAAACGGTCATTTTCCAAGTAAATCCAAACATCCAGAACTAACAATGATTAACCAAACTAACCAAGAGTAACTGAAATTACTCCCTCATTTGCCATGAGGCGCCGATGTGTGCAGTCATCACTCCTCAGTACAGCGCATGCGCAATGCACACACAGTACAGCGCATGCGCGCCTCATGGCAAACGAGGAAGTAACTTTGGTTATACTGTCTTAGTTCAGTTACGCTTTGTTTGTTCTCGGTGTGTAGATTTACTACAAAAATAGTAGTTCCACGTAACTTTGGATTATTATTTCATTGCAAGGTGAATACACGAGTACATGTACACTTCCAGAGAGGAAGAGAGACAATACTGTATGATACAATCACACTATATGATGCAATTGTACACCATTGAACTAGACCATACATGGGCAAAATGCAGCCCCAGGGCCGGCCCCGGCCCCTGGACCATCTCAATACGGCCCCCAATGTCCTCAAAGAAAAACAAAACAACCCCCAAAAAATCAATAAAAGGCAGAATTATGTTAGTAAATCTCATCTGCTACAGCCATTGGATTTGTATCATGATTATATCGGGAGATTAACGAGAAATTACCAATAACAGCGAGGGAGAGGGTAAAAAATAGGAAGACTCACACGAAAATCTGGAGTGTTGGCAGTGGCACGTATGATATCCAATGTGTGGCCGTTCGCTTACTTTATGTGACAGTATGGCCCATAGATATATATAAAGGCTAGATAGCTTACCCGCGCTGCCGGCCAATGGAGAGCGACGTCGTCGCATGGCGGCCATCTTGCTACAGGGAGCTACTAGGAGTTATGAGCATCTGTTGTTGGGTTAGTATGGCAACATCATATGATCATAACTCCTAGGGAAATGGATGAAACTGCATGAAACTTTGTGCCTGAATCCCTCTCATGGCATAGATGCTTCGGTTTAATTTTGGTGTAATTTGGAGCCCATAAAAAAAATAGTGTTTTTAGTGGGGGTTTTTTTTTTTTGGTCTATCTCGGGAACGGAATATGCTTGTAATAAACCAAACCGTTTGTAAATCCGTCAAGATTTCAGCGAGTTATGAGTATTTTTGTCTGTGCAGGTCACCAGCTACCATAGAACGTACCAGAAAGGCACTGTAGCAAGATGGCGGCCGTTCAACGACGCTGCTGACTCCGCCTTAAGCCATCTAGCCTTTATATATATCTATGGTATGGCCCTCTGGAGAAAGAAAATGGTCCACCCCTGAACTAGACAGACATGATAATTTAATAATAATTTTAGCCAAAGGACATCACACAAGGCAGAAAGCCAAAACAATTATATAATTGTGCACTGTGTATCTAGCTTCCCGGACACATAGGCCAGGTTTTACGCATGACATTAGAGTGTAGGAATTTAGCCAGGGGGAAGGGCAAAAAAAATGCCCCCAAGAAATCTCAGAATGCCCCTAAAAACCATGATCCAGGGACAAAAATTCCCCCCAATATTTTATTTTCATTCAATTAATTTAATTTCCATCTTTAACACACACTCAGCACCTACAAGCTGGTTGCCAGAAGACGACGATGAAGAACACACACAAACAGCACTGTTGATCACACTAAATGTTATGCACCAATTACTATGTTTTTAAAGTGCCCCCAACATTTTATAAATGCCCCCAGTTTTTAGACAGTGGGGGCAAAAGTTGCCCCCAAAATATTTGTTAAATGTCCTACACTGACGCACAGTTCTACAGGTCTGAAAGAAGTGTTTGTGGAGTTGTCAACACAACACATGCAAAATCCCAAAGTACTGATACAGAGTGTGCTTAAAAGTGATGCATCACTGCATTCTCGTCAGAATTGATTGATATGAGAGAGCTCTCAAACCCATCTGCTAATTTTCCAGATTCTGTCACAACAGAATGACTACAAACATATAATATAATATAATTTAATATAATATAATAGGCCTACTGCACGGCGGCGGCAGGAGTAAGAAATATCAGTAACAACAAGAACAACACATATGAAAGCATGCGGGAAGGGCGAAAGCATCTTACCTTATGAAGACGGCGGCGGCACTCCAAAGGTGGACTTGCGCTCTGGAGTGATGCTAATACATTTCCCCATAAGGTCCTGGGGATTGATAAGATCCAAATTGTCTTTGTGGGCATGTAGTAAAGCCATGATATAGTCTCTTCTGAGTGACACTGTTGCGGAGCCAAGTTTTGAGACGATGACGTGTGGAGAAAGATCTCTCTGAGGAAGCAGTGGACACAGGTAAACACAAATGCTGAGGAATGGCTAGCTTTAGCCGGGCAGCTAGCTTGCTGGTCCTGGGTGATGTCAGACTCTCATGACAGCCATCCGCATGGCCTCTAGATAACTCCTGAATTCCAAACATGTGTGAAAGCAGCTAGAGTCGTCCTCGTCCGAGTTGCTTGGGCCGCTATGGGCAGTGCTCTGACGGCGGCCGCGGGAGCGGGGACGTTAGCTGAGGAAGAGCTAGCATAGCCGGGCAGGTAACACTCATCGACATAAATAAATAACAAGTAACACTAGGTTAGCTGGCTACTGCTACAGACGCTGCTGGTGCTAGTAGCAGCAGAAGTGGCTGCACCTGAAGCTGAATCACTCCTTGAAACTTCAAGTCAGAAATCCTCTTCTGCATTTTGAAAATCACGACTAGCGTTAGTAAACATGTTGCAGGCAGTGTGTCTATCAAAAAATACGTCCCCCAGGCAAGGTGCCACAGAAAATGAAGTCCCTCAGGTGGGTGCATATGCGTCATGCCATCAACACACTTTGAAAAAAAAAAAATATATATCATCTCGACCCTCTTTGCTTTGCTCATAGTCTTCAACTAAACCCTAAATATGGCAGTATAAAACATGTAAAACACATTTTAATAATTGTAGCCTATATTATATAACCTACATACACACACGACACACATACGATATATATATATATATATATTATATATATATTACATTGCAATTTCAGACAGCAGAGGCACCATAAGCACCCCCACTTCCCACACGTATCATGTATCATGATGTAGTTGTCTAATCTAGCTCTATTTTGGATGAAACAACATTGGATGATGGTTTATAGTGGGAGAGAACATGTCGGCCCCATTCACTTCAATAGAACTGGCCCCAAAGTCTGGCCCCATTGCAAAATGTGAATGCTGTGATGTAAGTGATGTGTTATCCTTCTTACTGAGGGTCCTTGGTTACAGTACAGGACCTGACTCTTTGGCATATTATCCACTGCACGCAATTTTACAGTTTGGCGTATTCATTGCACGCAATTTGAAAGTCGAAAGTCGTGTTATTTGTATGCAGATAGAAGGGAACGTGCAACGCACAGACAACAACCCAGACAGCCACACATGCAGTGTCTTACACGCACGCACGCGCGCACACACACACACACACACACACACACACACACACATACACACTAAACCCTAACCCTAACCCACATACACACTCAGCCTCAAAAGGACTTTATCCTGCAATTGCCCAATTCATCCTTTATTGACAAAACGCTGCAGAAGAAGCCTTTCCAGAGTAAATTCCAGCACGGGCCGATATGCCAACTGCATCAGCCGCGACTTATCAAGCCCACAACATCACCGTCCCTCCTTTTGACCTATCAACTTTCCCCGTAATCCCCCAGACTGTCACCAACTTATGATCCATGCTCCATAAAGCCGCTCCATTCATCACCTCCAATTAAATCAATTATCATTCCTGGGATCGGATCTCGACAAATCACGGCGGTCGAGGGCCAGGTGGGGTGCGGGCATGGCGGCTGTCCGGACAGGCGGAATGAGGCGGGGGACAGATAGAGTCATCCCTCACGCTAAGTGGGTGCGTCCTGACGCGGGCTGAGATAGGCCCCGCGCTGTAATGGACCTCTTGGCCTTGACTCCCTCTGGCCCGGCAAGCTGGAACCAAGACCTGGGTCAAACAGCGGCTGAATAGTTTTGTTCTGAAGTGAGATAGCCGCCATATGAAAGATTACAAAATGATGGATGGCACAAATGTCAAAAATGTTTCCTTCCGTCCTTTTCAAAGCAGCAATATGCAACTTTTTCCACATTAAAATAACAAAATAAATAGGATAACAGTGATTCCCAACCAGGGGTTTGTGGACCCCTAAGGGTACTTGAGCAGCTTGCAGGGGGGTACATGGTCAAGGTCAAGATCAAGGTTACTTTATTTGTACCCATAGGCAGAGTCACACATCATCCTTATTATATAAAAAGGGAGCAAGTGGGCAATATCTGTTTCAAGTGGGCAATATCTGTTAAAATGTTTGTCCGACTGATGATGTCACAATGACTATGACATCATCACTGATGTCATCAGTGACATCATTATTGACCAAAATCATCTTGACATCACTGATGATGGCATAGGCACTGATGATGTCATAGGCATGGTGAAATCATCAGTGATGTCATAGGCATGCAATTGTGCGCTGCGCATGCCAATAGAGCAGGTGATTGTGCTGCGCATGCCAATAGAGCAGCAGCAGCCGAGCTGCATGCGGCAAGGCCACGCAGCGGGCGGCCTAGGGTTTCGGCCCCGAAGAGGCCGATACCCTAATCATCATCATCATCATCATCATCATATAAAAGGGAGTAAGTGGGCTCTGTTTGTATGTTTGTTTGTTTGCTTGTTTCAATTTTTGTCCCACATTGGATGAGGCCACAGCTATGCCATTTTATGTGCGATTGGGCTGAAACTTTCGGGAAGTGTAAAGAGCACCCTTGTGGGTGACCTGACAGAGCTGGATTTTTAAATTAGGTAATTGCCCTAATTACCTAATGATGTGATGTCATCAGTGATGATGTCATGTGGACACTCGATCAATTGTGATGTCATCAGTGAGTGATGTCATCAGTGATGTGAAGTTGAGCAATTGTGCGCTGCGCATGCCAATAGGGCAGGCGAGGCCATGCAGCAGCCGAGCTGTGGGCAACGGCACAGTGGTCGAGCTGCGTATGCAAGCCCGCATAGCAGGCGAACTGCAGGGGGGGCGAGGCCACGCAGCGGGCGAGCCTAGGAATCAGATGCTCATAGCACGAGATGCCTAGTTTTAAAAGACAGACAGTAGATGCCAATCGAATAGAATAGAATAATAGAATAATAATAATGATAATAGACTAGAATAAAAGTGCCAAGTACCATAATTCCAGCCATCACCACATCATCATCATTATCATCATCTATAAAACAGTAGTTGAAGACCTTCCAATTCTGTATACTAATTCAATTAGTATGTACCACAGCAGAACATGACAGAATGGAGGATGCTGACTAGCAGCCAGAGCTTAATCTCTTCCTCTGTCATGGAGATGGACTTCCACTGCAGAGGGTTCTTGGTGCTGGTGCTGATAACATGGTATTTATAGTAGCAGAGTTCACATCTCCAAGCTCCTCTCATGCTGATCCATTTGATGAGGCAGGGCTCGTGGCTGCAGCGTATCGAGCCCCTGCAGCGGCACGGGCTCAACAGCTCCCCCTGTTCGGGCCCTTGGAAGCAGATGCGGCAGAGGGGTGTTTGGAGGCCGCTGTTGCTGCAGCTGTTGAGGGACATCATCTGGTCCAGCTTCTCCTTAGAGCAGTCCTCTGAGGAGCTGTGGTCCAGGGAGGCGGCCTGTCCTCCACCAGCAGCCAAACAGTCCTCCACTGCTTTGGGCTGCGGAGACAGATTGACCCGCGGGATTGGAGTTGGTGAAGGGTCTCTTGGGCCGGTGTTGGTTCTCGAAATGCTGCCGGGTTGATTCTGTGGAAGTCTTGGGTAGCAGCTGGCTTCCACTAATCGCATGGCTATCTGAGTGTAGTCCGCTCATGCTGCTGGCACGGAGCTCTGTCCTGCATTGAGAAAACCATGGTCGCCATGTTATTTGGACAGCATCACTGGACATTGTCACTGTTGACATTGTGACATCTTATGACATCGCTGATAGAGACAGTCGGCATGTCTGGGAACGCCCATACAGGCTCTAGGAACGCCCACAATAGACGCTGGGTTAGCTGGCTCAGCCTGGCTGGGGGCGTGGTCAGGGTGGGGTAAATCCCCCGTTCTATCCATTCAGCAAAGTAAGAATTTAGCTAATAGCCCAGCCCAGGCAGACACGATCGGGGATTTAACCACCGCAGTAAACGCACATCTGAGCAGACGTCTTGTTTTCTGCTCTAGAACCCCCAAACCTGTAGTTTAGAGCCGCAGCACCGTCTTTTGGTGAGTCAGCCCATGATATATATGGCCGGTTTTACCCCACTCGCGCGCCAGCCGTTTAACATTTTGTGGGCATTCCCACACATGCCGACTGTCTCTATGAGGTCACTATTGACATGACTGTCAACAGTCATTGCTCAAGTGACATCACTGATGACATCACAACAATAGCCCGAGTGAGGGCGTGGAAATGTCTTTCAGATACACTTTCTGTGATCAAATCTTTGTGTCGTCAATGTGGGAGACCCCACTCATCTTATTCTTGTGTTCACTTTAAATCTGATGTGAGTCTAATGTTTGATTATGTCTTGAAACAAGTTGCATTATCCTGGAAAAGCAGTGAAGTCTGGATGCAAATTCAAATCTGCCAAATCTCTCCCACTTCCACTCTGCCTCCCCCTTTCTTTCTCCCTCTCTCTGTCGTTCCCTCTCTGTGTGTGTCTCTCTCTCTTTCTCTCTCTGTCTCTCCCTCTCTCTCTCTCTCTCTCTCTCTCTCTCTCTCCATGCTGAGTGTAGAGGAGAAGAGGAAGAGGAGAGGAAAACCTTAAAGGCTTGTTCCAGACGGTTGAGTGAAGTTGAGGGTTCAACATGCGGCCGAGTGAGAAGGAAAGAAAGAAAGAAAGAAAGAGAGAGAGAGAGAAAGACAGAAAGAAAGAAAGAAAGAAAGAAAGAAAGAAAGAAAGAAAGAAAGAAAGAAAGAAAGAAAGAAAGAAAGAAAGAAAAATACTAAAAAAGGAAAAGGGATAGAGATAGAATGATGAAGAAAAAGAGAGCCAAACATAAAGAGAGGGAAGGTGAGAGGTGAGAGAGGGGAAGCGTGTTACGGGATACAGAGAATGAGAGAGAGAGCACAAACAAGAATGAGTGGCAGAGAGAGAGAACAAGAGAGAGAGAAGCACAAATAGAGCGTGAAAGAGCGAACAAGAGGAGTTAGAGAGAGAGAGAGAGTGGTAGGGTGTGGGCTGCCAGGATCCGATTTCCACATTCTTCCTATCGCCACACCTAAATCCTTAATTGTGTGGCCACAGACAAAGTAGAGCCGAGACCACAGCACTGCTGCTAGCCGGCGTTTAGCTGCCGAAACCCCGCTGTTTAAATTGGTCGGCGACCCAGTCTGCATGCGACTGAGGGTTTGTGGAGCGAGGGAGAGAGAAGACGAGAAAATACAACCGGGGAAAAGAAAGGAGAGAAACGGAACGAGAGAAAATCCTTTTCGGAATTCGAGCTTGGCGTAGGCCACTGAGAAAACAAACACGAGCATTTCTACGAATCGGATCGCCACCGCACCATCAGCGTGTCAGATGGTTTACGGAGGGAGAGCGGCGCCTCGCTGTTGTGTGTGTGTGTGTGTGTGTGCGTGCGTGCGTGTGTGTGTGTGTGTGTGTGTGTGGGAATCGAATTGTGTGCAGGGGAAAGTGTGATACTTGTATGTAGTTTAGCTACACTGGTTATTTTGGTCAGGCATGTTTGCCGTAGGATGGAGGACGATTATAAGAAAACACCAAGTGGGAGTCCACTTACAATGAGAGCAAGCGTAGGACAAGTGTCATTTTCTAGATCACCAGCAGGAGGCTATAGGAGTGGATGGGGCCTGACACACCTTTGAACACACAATGATAACATAAGTGAAAGGGAGTGAAATTAGGAGCTTAGGAGATGGGTAGATATAGAAGCAAGGGACGTCTGGATAGTGCCAACACGAGAGCGCAGGTTCGAGCGCACGTGTTACCTCCTCCGGCTTGGTCAGGCATCCATACAGGCACAATAGGCCATGCCTGTGGGTGGGAAGTCTGTGGTGGTATGAGTCCTGGTCGCTGCACTAGCATCTCCTCTGGCCTGTTCACGGGGGGAGGCGAACTGGGGATAATAGCGTGATCCTCCGGTGAAACTCCTCGCAGTCAGGTGAAAAGGAGCGGCTGGCGTCTGCACATGTATGGGAGGACTTTTATATGTTTTGGGGTGTACAGGAGATGGTGAATGGGGAAGGGGAATGGAAGCAGCCAACATGTTAATGTGAATGTTATGTCTAATGTCATAATAAAAAAAAAGATCATATTTTTTTTTTATTGGAGGACGCATGTGCTAGTCAACGGCTCTCTCCTGATTGGCAGAGGAGAGGTGACACAATGACCAGGACAGCAGGGGGATTGGCTAAATACAATTGGGGAGAAAATTGTAGAAAAATCTGAATAAAAATTTATAAAAAAAAGAGATGTGAGAGGATAAGATTCAGTGGAATTCGATTTTTGTTGACATCAAATTTGTTCCCAAAAAGTATGTATTCAACAGTAACAGTAGCAGTAGTGAAATAATGTAATAATTGTTTCCACTCATTGATTGATACAGATGGGCTTACCCCCCACTACACCCCTGGTTGAAAAGGATGCAGAGGCAGGGTGGTGCTCTCTATAGCCCAATAACAATTCCTTTTTCACAGATAAGTGACAGAGAAACGCTCTGCCCGAAAGCTGGAAACATGAAAAACCAGCACAAAAATATTCCCATCTGACCTCACCTTTAAGACAAACATCTGACCTCACCTTTAAGACAAACAAACAACATTTAAAATGAGAGCTGCAGGCCGCAGTCTACGAGCAAGCAGCCTCCTCATCATCCACCCATCTATTCAAAAACCAGCAATCAACAGTGTCTGTAAGGAGGTGATGAGTGAGCTGGACTATATACAGTGTCTGTAAGGAGGTGATGAATGAGCTGGACTATATACAGTGTCTGTAAGGAGGTGATGAATGAGCTGGACTATATACAGTGTCTGTAAGGAGGTGATGAGTGAGCTGGACTATATACAGTGTTTGTAAGGAGGTGAAGGAGGTGATGAGTGAGCTGGACTATATACAGTGTTTGTAAGGAGGTGATGAGCTGGACTATATACAGTGTCTGTAAGGAGGTGATGAGTGAGCTGGACTATATACAGTGTTTGTAAGGAGGTGATGAGTGAGCTGGACTATATACAGTGTCTGTAAGGAGGTGATGAATGAGCTGGACTATATACAGTGTAAGGAGGTGATGAATGAGCTGGACTATATACAGTGTCTGTAAGGAGGTGATGAGTGAGCTGGACTATATACAGTGTTTGTAAGGAGGTGAAGGAGGTGATGAGTGAGCTGGACTATATACAGTGTTTGTAAGGAGGTGATGAGCTGGACTATATACAGTGTCTGTAAGGAGGTGATGAGTGAGCTGGACTATATACAGTGTCTGTAAGGAGGTGATGAGTGAGCTGGACTATATACAGTGTCTGTAAGGAGGTGATGAATGAGCTGGACTATATACAGTGTCTGTAAGGAGGTGATGAATGAGCTGGACTATATACAGTGTCTGTAAGGAGGTGATGAGTGAGCTGGACTATATACAGTGTTTGTAAGGAGGTGATGAGTGAGCTGGACTATATACAGTGTCTGTAAGGAGGTGATGAGTGAGCTGGACTATATACAGTGTCTGTAAGGAGGTGATGAGTGAGCTGGACTATATACAGTGTCTGTAAGGAGGTGATGAGTGAGCTGGACTATATACAGTGTCTGTAAGGAGGTGATGAGTGAGCTGGACTATATACAGTGTCTGTAAGGAGGTGATGAGTGAGCTGGACTATATACAGTGTTTGTAAGGAGGTGATGAGTGAGCTGGACTATATACAGTGTCTGTAAGGAGGTGATGAGTGAGCTGGACTATATACAGTGTCTGTAAGGAGGTGATGAGTGAGCTGGACTATATACAGTGTCTGTAAGGAGGTGATGAGTGAGCTGGACTATATACAGTGTTTGTAAGGAGGTGATGAGTGAGCTGGACTATATACAGTGTCTGTAAGGAGGTGATGAGTGAGCTGGACTATATACAGTGTCTGTAAGGAGGTGATGAGTGAGCTGGACTATATACAGTGTTTGTAAGGAGGTGATGAGTGAGCTGGACTATATACAGTGTCTGTAAGGAGGTGATGAGTGAGCTGGACTATATACAGTGTCTGTAAGGAGGTGATGAATGAGCTGGACTATATACAGTGTCTGTAAGGAGGTGATGAGTGAGCTGGACTATATACAGTGTTTGTAAGGAGGTGATGATGAGTGAGCTGGACTATATACAGTGTCTGTAAGGAGGTGATGAGTGAGCTGGACTATATACAGTGTCTGTAAGGAGGTGATGAGTGAGCTGGACTATATACAGTGTCTGTAAGGAGGTGATGAGTGAGCTGGACTATATACAGTGTCTGTAAGGAGGTGATGAGTGAGCTGGACTATATACAGTGTCTGTAAGGAGGTGATGAATGAGCTGGACTATATACAGTGTCTGTAAGGAGGTGATGAGTGAGCTGGACTATATACAGTGTCTGTAAGGAGGTGATGAGTGAGCTGGACTATATACAGTGTCTGTAAGGAGGGGATGAGTGAGCTGGACTATATACAGTGTCTGTAAGGAGGTGATGAGTGAGCTGGACTATATACAGTGTCTGTAAGGAGGTGATGAGTGAGCTGGACTATATACAGTGTCTGTAAGGAGCTGATGAGTGAGCTGGACTACGTGGTTGTCTATGAAGAAGAAAATTCGGTGAGAACATAATTTTCCTGGATGTGGGCAGGCCCCTCCCCCTCTCAGCATCTTGTCTCTGATCAATAAACCTCTATTCTCTCCCCCACACAAGGTTTCCCGTTCAATACAGCTGCCACTGGCTTTAAAAACATAGAAGCATGATCCATTTATTATTGGCTGTTACTATGATCTATCTGACCCGCCCCCCTCCTCCCCCCTCCTCTCTTATTGTAGCTGCCCATTGGGAAGGGGGGGGCTTCTCTTTATTTCCTGCCCACGCTGCTTATTGACAGGCCATCACTGTACCCCATCAGTCATCACACACTGGATATGAATGTGGAGACGCACGCTGTCTCGTGTGGCGCTGTGCAGGTTTCTGTTGTCCCCTGCTGCCACTGGGGGTTACTGTAAACACCCGTGTGTGTGTGTGTGTGTGTGTGTGTGTGTGTGTGTGTGTGTGTGTGTGTGTGTGTGTGTGTGTGTGTGTGTGTGTGTGTGTGTGTGTGTGTGTGTGTGTGTGTGTGTGTGTGTGTGTGTGTGTGTGTGTGTGTGTGTGTGTGTGTGTCTTTTTGTCTGTGTCTGTAGGCCACGGGAGTAGGCCTATGTTTGCAGGGGAGAACGTGAGATGTTTGAGATCATAACATTCTCACCTCTGTGGGTTCACACAGCATTCAGTAATAAATTGGTATAAATAATACGACAGTAAAGTGATTTTAATCCTGAGATGAAGCGTGGACTGGACAGGGTTTCTGGTCAAAACAGGTGCTGACAACCCCGGTCCACAGAAAGAGCGGCAGCGGTGTTTCATGTGTTAGCCGGGGATTAGCCGCGGTAACGGAGAAAACTCCACCCTGCTTATTACCAAAGCAGATAGACGGGCCGAACCGTGAACAGTTGGGCTGTGAATATTTCATTGCATGAAATATGCCGACTCAAAATCCCTGCTCAGTTATTGTTGGCAAGGTGTGTATGTGTGTGTGTCTTTGCTTGTATCCCCTTACATGTGGACCAAATCTCACAATCAGAGAAAAATGAGACAAATCCTCCAAAGTGAGGACATTTGACTGCTTTAAGGAGTCACTTTAGGGTTAGGATTTGGGTTGAGATTAGGTTAAGGATGTGGTTAAGTTTAAAATTAGTTTAAGGCTAGGATTTGCGGTTAGGGTTCAGATTGGAATTAGGATTCGGGTAAGAGTTGAGGTCAGGGGTGGAATAGATGCACAATGCACGTATTTACTAGGGATGCACCGATCCAACTTTTTCGATATCGATATCTGGGCTTTTTGATCGGCCCATACGAAGTACCGATCCTATATAGGCTTTGCAACATGGAAATGAAAGACATTTCTTTAACATTTCTGACAGCTCAAAGTTAGATGTTAGAGGCCTGTTTAAAAAGAAAAAGACAAAAGAAAAGTCAAAGTATGGCACCAAGACCTCATCAAAATGGTCTCACCATCAAAATCCCTTGTGACTTAGCCCTCTCTCCTTGTGACTTAGCCCTCTCTCCTTGTGACTTAGCCCTCTCTCCTTGTGACTTAGCCCTCTCTCCTTGTGACTTAGCCCTCTCTCCTTGTGTCTTAGCCCTCTCTCCTTGTGACTTAGCCCTCTCTCCTTGTGACTTAGCCCTCTCTCCTTGTGACTTAGCCCTCTCTCCTTGTGACTTAGCCCTCTCTCCTTGTGACTTAGCCCTCTCTCCTTGTGACTTAGCCCCCTCTCCTTGTGTCTTAGCCCTCTCTCCTTGTGACTTAGCCCTCTCTCCTTGTGTCTTAGCCCTCTCTCCTTGTGACTTAGCCCTCTCTCCTTGTGTCTTAGCCCCCTCTCCTTGTGTCTTAGCCCTCTCTCCTTGTGACTTAGCCCTCTCTCCTTGTGTCTTAGCCCTATCTCCTTGTGATTTAGCCCTCTCTCCTTGTGACTTAGCCCCCTCTCCTTGTGACTTAGCCCTCTCTCCTTGTGACTTAGCCCTCTCTCCTTGTGTCTTAGCCCCCTCTCCTTGTGACTTAGCCCTCTCTCCTTGTGTCTTAGCCCTCTCTCCTTGTGACTTAGCCCTCTCTCCTTGTGACTTAGCCCCCTCTCCTTGTGACTTAGCCCTCTCTCCTTGTGACTTAGCCCTCTCTCCTTGTGACTTAGCCCTCTCTCCTTGTGACTTAGCCCTCTCTCCTTGTCACTTAGCCCCCTCTCCTTGTGACTTAGCCCTCTCTGCTTGTGACTTAGCCCTCTCTCCTTGTGACTTAGCCCTCTCTCCTTGTGACTTAGCCCCCTCTCCTTGTGACTTAGCCCTCTCTCCTTGTGACTTAGCCCTCTCTCCTTGTGACTTAGCCCCCTCTCCTTGTGACTTAGCCCTCTCTCCTTGTGACTTAGCCCTCTCTCCTTGTGACTTAGCCCCCTCTCCTTGTGACTTATCCCTCTCTCCTTGTGACTTATCCCTCTCTCCTTGTGTCTTAGCCCTCTCTCCTTGTGACTTAGCCCTCTCTCCTTGTGACTTAGCCCTCTCTCCTTGTGACTTAGCCCTCTCTCCTTGTGTCTTAGCCCTCTCTCTTGTAACTTAGCCCTCTCTCCTTGTGACTTAGCCCTCTCTCCTTGTGACTTAGCCCTCTCTCCTTGTGTCTTAGCCCTCTCTCCTTGTGTCTTAGCCCTCTCTCCTTGTGACTTAGCCCTCTCTCCTTGTGACTTAGCCCTCTCTCCTTGTGTCTTAGCCCTCTCTCTTGTAACTTAGCCCTCTCTCCTTGTAACTTAGCCCTCTCTCCTTGTGTCTTAGCCCTCTCTCTTGTAACTTAGCCCTCTCTCCTTGTGACTTAGCCCTCTCTCCTTTTGTCTTAGCCCTCTCTCCTTGTGTCTTAGCCCTCTCTCCTTGTGTCTTAGCCCTCTCTCCTTGTGTCTTAGCCCTCTCTCCTTGTGACTTAGCCCTCTCTCCTTGTGTCTTAGCCCTCTCTCCTTGTGACTTAGCCCTCTCTCCTTGTGTCTTAGCCCCCTCTCCTTGTGGCTTAGCCCCCTCTCCTTGTGACAAAGCCCCCTCTCCTTGTGACTTAGCCCTCTCTCCTTGTGACTTAGCCCTCTCTCCTTGTGACTTAGCCCTCTCTCCTTGTGACTTAGCCCTCTCTCCTTGTGACTTAGCCCTCTCTCCTTGTGTCTTAGCCCTCTCTCCTTGTGACTTAGCCCTCTCTCCTTGTGTCTTCTTAGCCCTCTCTCCTTGTGACTTAACCCTCTCTCTTGTGACTTAGCCCTCTCTCCTTGTGACTTAACCCTCTCACTTGTGACTTATCCCTCTCTCCTTGTGACTTAGCCCTCTCTCCTTGTCTCTTAGCCCTCTCTCCTTGTGTCTTAGCCCTCTCTCATTGTGTCTTAGCCCTCTCTCCTTGTGACTTAGCCCTCTCTCCTTGTCTCTTAGCCCTCTCTCCTTGTGTCTTAGCCCTCTCTCATTGTGTCTTAGCCCTCTCTCTTGTAACTTAGCCCTCTCTCATTGTGTCTTAGCCCTCTCTCATTGTGTCTTAGCCCTCTCTCATTGTGACTTAGCCCTCTCTCTTGTGACTTATCCCTCTCTCCTTGTGTCTTAGCCCTCTCTCTTGTGACTTATCCCTCTCTCCTTGTGACTTAGCCCTCTCTCCTTGTCTCTTAGCCCTCTCTCCTTGTGTCTTAGCCCTCTCTCTTGTGTCTTAGCCCTCTCTCATTGTGACTTAGCCCTCTCTCCTTGTGTCTTAGCCCTCTCTCCTTGTGACTTAGCCCTCTCTCTTGTGACTTAGCCCTCTCTCCTTGTGACTTAGCCCTCTCTCCTTGTGACTTAGCCCTCTCTCCTTGTGTCTTAGCCCTCTCTCTTGTGTCTTAGCCCTCTCTCATTGTGTCTTAGCCCTCTCTCATTGTGACTTAGCCCTCTCTCTTGTGTCTTAGCCCTCTCTCCTTGTAACTTAGCCCTCTCTCCTTGTGTCTTAGCCCTC
>NC_139632.1:30229317-30256817 GCF_964638095.1 Poromitra crassiceps
AATAGCATGGTTTTCTTTTTTGGTCACGTATGTAGTATGTAGTATCTCTGTGCAAACCAATAGTGAATGTGGGCTCAGTGGGTTGAATGTTTAGAACAGTAAACTGAAAAACGCTTTTGAACTGATTATAGGTTGAATCACTATTGTCTTATATAAATTGATGATAGAAAGCAGCGACACATACTTATTATAGGAAAATGTCACACAAACTAGGCAACACGTTTGTGGCTGAGAGTACAAGACAGTACTATGTGCATAATTACTATATTACTAGTATGCAGTACTCTCTGCATACACATTCAGTACTGTATTACTATGTGCTTTCAGACAGTATGCATGAGCTCGTGGTTTGGTGAACAAAAGAACATCAATCGCCAGCACCGAATTCCTGCAGTCAAACAGGAACTGACCACAGATAATGTTTCCCAGTGTCTCCATGACCAACCATTATAGCACAGTTAATGGTTAGGATCTCTGTATTTACTCTCCATTAGGTCTTAGCACACACAGTGAGAGAGCGAGAGAGACACACACACACACACACACACACACACACACACACACACACAATGTCGTAAGGAACGAGTGACCTGCACATCACCACTTCCATACCTTTCAGCCTCTCAGTAAGAGGTAGGCAAACACACACACGACACACACACGCACGCACGTACGTACATACACACGTACACACACACACACACACACACACTGGAATGAACAACGGGGGGACCGGAGCATCACCCACTTCCACACCTATAGGCCTCTGAGAGGTAGGTAAACACACACACACACACACACACACACTGTCCAGCCTGGTCGCCAGAATAAAATGTCTGCACTGTACGTTTCTGCAATGGATATGTCAACGAATATGTAGAATATGAACATTCCTGAACCAAAATATGTTGCATAATTATGTTTGTAGACATGTATCAACATTATACACACGTCATGTCTGCTATTGAAATAGCGTGGTGGTCAGTAAGGGTCAATACTCAATAGTCTGTGTCTCTCTCTCTCTCTCTCACACACACACACACGCACGGGTGCATGCACACACACACAAACTCTGGAAGAATGGTGGTGGTGTGTGTGATATAGAGAGGGAGGGTTATCATAGGAGAACAATGGTCACCCCCCCCCCACACACACACACACCATTTGAGCGCCAATGAAGGCCCCCTCTCGACCTCTTCACCTGTCTGACTTTATGGATCTCTGCACTAATTAAGCTTTATTGGTCCTTCCCTGCGTGACGCAGCACAATGGCTGCCCTAATTGAATAGTATCACATTGATTAAAGGTGTTAGCAGTCCTCATCACAGAGGGCAGTAAATGTGCAGGGATCTGTGTGGGCGCTGCAGGTCAGGAGAAGACCACAGCTTAAAGGATAACTCCAGCCTGATTTGAGTGCTCATTTTGTTACGTTTTCTAACCCTTTAATGTTAGTTCGGATTTTATTTTATTTAAATGTTTTACTGTTGCGTTTATTCACTCCCTTCAGTTCCAAACGGCATCGAAAAGATCCACTCAATATCACAGCAAGACAAGATAGCAACAAGTCTGACTGGGTTTTTCCACAGCCTCCATTGATTTGGAGAGTAAGGAATATAATATTTCTTCTTACAGCTCTCTCTTAGCTTTTCTGTCAGGCTCTTCACCTGAAGACAAAAAAAATCAACTGGAGACTTGAAGGATAGGTTCACCCAAAAATGTAAATGGCGTAATCCAAGTCTCCACAAGCCCTGAGATGCCAAGTTCACTGTAGCCAGGTGCTGCAAGATGGTGGGCAGCGGATACTGCAGGAGGCTAGAGAGTGAAGGTTTCAGCTGAAAACAGAGTGTAAAAAATGACGTCTCTTCAAGTCAACTTGGCATCTCAGGGCCTGTTTGAGTACACCAGCTGAGCAGTATGGAGGCTGTTTGAGTACACCAGCTGAGCAGGATGGAGGCGTTTTATGTTTTTTTGTTTGAAAGTTGGTCCCCATCCACTTCAATTGTTTTGGAGCTTTCTGCAACAGTCTTTTGCTGTGAAACTGCATTCATGTTTTTGTGCACTCAAAAACTTCACCCGTCCTTCCATCGGCATGGGTAGATAATGACTGAATTTACATTTTTGGGTGAACTTGTCCTTTAATGTATAGTGTTGAGGCTGCATGCGGAGGTGTGTGTTAGCTGTTGTGTGTCATTAGCAGGGTGCTGCATGGTGCTGGGCAGGGCAGCACAGAGGGACACGGGCTGGAGGGAGAGCGGGACGCTCCACTGGGCGCAGTTAGAGAGCAGCGAGTGTGTGGCAAGGGGTCAGCCAGAGGGGACAAGATTTGTTTGTTACAACTGACCGCTCGGTGACCACAGTCACCAACCCACCAGCCACCGTGTGTGTATGTGTGACTGTGTGTGTGTGTGTGTGTGTGACTGTGTGTGTGTGCATGCGTGTGTGTGTGTGTGTGTGTGTGTGTGTGTGTGTGTGTGTGTGTGTGTAGAAGAGCAGTCCATTCCCTCTCACACACTCTTTCACTATCCAGACTGTTACAGCCAACCGCACACTGACCCCAGGGTCACTGAGAGTGTGTGTGTGTGTGTGTGTGTGTGTGTCAGACAGAAGACAAAAGCAGTTAACACACTCACCTGGGATTCAAAGCAAACAGTGAGGTAATACAGAGAATACATTTTACAGCATTAGGTGTGTGTGTGCGCACGCGCGTATGTGCGTACGTACTTACGTGTGCGCGCATATGTGTGTGTGTGTGTGTGTCTGTCTCTCTCATAAATGACCACATGCTCACCTGACACCCAAAACAGCCTCAGCCTATAGAGTACCTAAGTCACGCCCACTTCCTGGTTCAGCATGGGACCTAAGGAGTGAATTCCCCATTCATTTTTCCATTGACGTTTCGTAATTCTTTTTCAAAGGTCAAATGTTCTCTTGTCACTGGTGATTCACCTCATGCCTGAAACACTTGATACTTGCTTTGCCCAAATCTTTTTATCAGGATTTTACAGTAAACATATTGATGGTGTACACTACAGGATTTTACAGTAAACATATTGATGGTGTACACTACAGGATTTTACAGTAAACATATTGATGGTGTACACTACAGGATTTTACAGTAAACATATTGATGGTGTACACTACAGGATTTTACAGTAAACATATTGATGGTGTACACTACAGGATTCTACAGTAAACATATTGATGGTGTACACTACAGGATTTTACAGTAAACATATTGATGGTGTACACTACAGGATTTTACAGTAAACATATTGATGGAGTACACTACAGGATTTTACAGTAAACATATTGATGGTGTACACTACAGGATTTTACAGTAAACATGTTGATGGAGTACACTACAGGATTTTACAGTAAACATATTGATGGTGTACACTACAGGATTTTACAGTAAACATATTGATGGTTACAGGATGGCATTGTCAGCTAAGTGAAAACAGGGCAATATATTGGACGGTGGTTACCAAAGTTCTTAGTGTTACCTGACTTATAAATTGGTATAACTTTGGCAATTTTGAATTATTGAGGGATGATACCAAGCTTGTAGAGATAAACCCTAACCATAACCAAGTTGTTTTAGTTGCCTAACCTTAACCTACTGTAACTAACATTTTCAAATTAACTGGGAACTCTGCAACGTTTTCAAATTAACTGACATTTTCTAATTTACGTCGGAAAATGCGGATTAATTTGAAATGTTGAGACGCATTGATACGTGTTTTGGGTTCACAAACGTTGAACGTCGTGGTTTGGAGTTACAGATGGAAAGAAGAAAAACGAGGAAAATGGTCAAAGAGAGATGGCCAAATATAGTAAAACCCATCAATCAAAACATTCACAATTAAAAGCTAATCATGTTCTTTGTAAGATTCCTAAAGTGTTCCAGGCAGCGTAACCAAAGAAGCCAGCTTCAGTGTGCGCTGCAGTTCATTCCCTCATCCATCCATCAGCAGCAGCAGGAGGCTGGGCTAACTTCGGGCTGGACAGGCCGACAAAACCAAGCAGCACCACTGCTAAAGTGCTTAAGTCACGGTCTGAACTGGGCCCAAACTGCACACTTCATAAATGATATTATCTTTGTTTTAACTTTAATTCACCCAGGGAAGGTTTCTCATTACCCTTCATGTAGTTCCACACACTGACACTCGAGAGCTGCCGGTACGACCGCAGTCTGTACAGCCGGCCGCTGAGCAGCTCCTGCTGGGCCGGGAGGAGGTTGAGTGCCTTGCTCAGAGGCATCTCCGTGCGGGAGTTGTTGATCGAGGAGAGATCATTTCCCATTCATATCCCCACATTTTCCCTGAAGGTCAGGGATTGATATGGTAACAATCCTGAACAATATAGAAATATGTTGCAGGTGAATTCATGGCAGACATTGGCATTCATGGCAGACAACATGGCAAACATTTCTAGGGATGGGGACAATATGGAAGTCAAATGTATTGTAATACAGATGTGACAAAACATATTGAGGGGCAGAAAAATGATGAATGGTGATATTAGCTCCATCTTATACTGCTGTAGTGATCAGAAATGTAGCTAGAGCGAAAATTCTTTAAGAGAGACCGTAATGTCATTCACTCACTTTTCATTCATTCACTCTCCTAGGATATAACTCTAACTCTCATACCCACTTCTTAATCAACCTGCATTTTCCTGTTTCTAGGAGAAACCCTTTAGTTGTCACTGGCTCTCATTCATCCCTCCGGTCCTCATTCACATCTTTCCCTGTCAGGAGAAAACCTTTTAATGTCACGTCCACTCATTCATAAAACTCAGTCACCAATCACCCCTTTCCCGCTTCTACCTAGCGTCACGGTTTGTGGGCGGTATCATTTAGATTAAGCCAATCAGAGCATGACACATCTTCCCATTCAGCCTATCATGGTCTATACTGTCATAGCTAAAAACCTCCTGTTTCTCTCTGTCGTCTCATTGAGTTTCAGTACGTTCCTGCGTCCCTCCTCCACCCCATTCTCCTCCAGTCCTCTCTGAGGTCTTCAGATTCAGAAGCCTTCTCCAGCAAGAACAAGTTACGTACTTCACCACCACCAGGTCTAGACTCCACAGGGGGGATATTCAATCTACTCTGGCTGCATCCATCTACCCCTGCTGATCATGACGTCATAATCAAGCTGACATCATGATGGAATCTAATCGCCAAAAATATATCTATGTGCCTACAGGCTCATGTATCTAATCATCTAATAAATCATTGTCATTCTAGAAATGTGTCTCTGATTGAAATGAGATGCAACACAATCACAATTTTACAAGCTCTCCATCCAAATTATATTATCCGCCCATTGTAATTACATGTTATTATTGTTTACATTCTAGCAGCCAATGCCATCGCTAGAAAGATTTGCGGCTCAGAAATAAACACAATAGCACAGTCAGACTTCAGAACTTGTATCTATTACATCGTATTGTGGTTCCATACAAACGAGAAGAAACCATACTGGACTTTAAAGTTAAACATACCATTGCTATTGCTATGTTTATTTTTAAATCGCCAAATATGCATCCTTAAATCATAAAGGAAATGCTTCAATGCAATTACTAAGCCCACGACTCAATTGCTCAGGCACACCAGGCCTGCAGTGAGTTTCTAAACATCCGGCGCGCGGCACAAAGAGCCACACGTCGACATGCGTGTCGGGGCCGCACAACAATGCACACGTCCAGCTGACATTCCTGCCGCGGCTGTTTTTAGCGTTCCCAAACCTCCGCACGAGAGGACACCATCACCACCCAGTCAACCGCTGCTGATGCTAACGCTACTCTAGCTAACGCTACTGTAGCTACTGCAAACAAAATGTGCACGTGTGAGGGGCTGAGAGAAGCTAATGTCTGAACACACAAACTTTCTCTCTTTCTCGCGCTCGGCCTCACACACACACACAAACACACACACACACATACACACACACACACACACACACACACACACACACACACACACACACACAGACTGTACTTCCAGTAAGACCTCACCCTGTGGTTTGTTTAGGTTTGGGGTGACCTGGACACCTGACAGTGTTAGTGAGTAGCATTGTTTCTTCGGCTGGCTCTTGAAAATAGAAGCTTATAGGAAGCAATGAACAATGACTGTTACATGACCTGCTAATGGATCTAGCAGTCGCTCTGTGCACATGTGTGTGTGTGTGTGTGTGTGTGTGTGTGTGTGTGTGTGTGTGTGTGTGTGTGTGTGTGTGTACACGCGTGTGCATGTGTGCGTGTGCATGTGAGAGAGAATTTGGCAAAGCGAGAGAACGAGAATGAGTGTGTGTATGTGCGTGTGTGTTTGAGAGATTATGGGTGTGTGTGTGCGTGTTGTCTGTGTATGTGTGTGTGTGTGTGTGTGTGTGTTGTCTGTGTGTGTGTGTGTGTGTGTGTTTGTGTGTGTGTGTGTGTGTGTGTGTTGTCTTTGTGTGTGTGTGTGTGTGTGTGTTGTCTTTGTGTGTGTGTGTGTGTCCTCACAGAGCACAAACACACACAGCTTAAAGAAAACATGGGCTTTAATCAGAGTGACACGACAGGTCTCATTGGTTTCACAGGAGGAAGTAGCTGCGATGGACAGCTGTCTGCTATCTGTGTTGTGAACGACTTTACAGGTTTAAGAATGCTTCTAATGTCCACTAGGGAACATTTTAAATTTGAGGCATTCAGCTGATGCTCTAAGTCACTATTAATTCAGCAGTCGTAGATTAGATGTAACAAACATGTTGTGTTCCTGAAAATATCCTTGTATAATAAAGAAATATGTGGAAAATAATCCTGAGGCAGGCAGATAAATGATTATTTTGGACGTTTGTGTGTGTGTGTGTGTGTGTGTGTGTGTGTGTGTGTGTGTGTGTGTGTGTGTGTGAGTGTATGTGTATGTGTATGTGTGCACGTGCGTGTATGTGTGTGTGTGTGTGTGTGTGTGTGTGTGTGTGTGTGTGCACGTGCATGTATGTGTGTGTGTGTGTGTGTGTGTGTGTGCGTGTATGTGTGTGTGTGTGTGTCGGGAGGATGCACGCAGTGATAACTCATGTGTGAGTCACAATTGCTGCAGCATACACGCCTGAGCTTTCCCAGAGTCTAATGTTTACACTAGGGTACTGGGTGCACATGTGTGTGTGTGTGTGTGTGTGTGTGTGTGTGTTTTACTTTCTCACACTTTTAACAACGCCCACATACCTTGATTGTTTCTGTCCCTCCACTGTCTGTCCCTCTCTCCCTGTGTGCCACGCTATGTACATCTACTGTGTGTAAAGTCAACAGCTTCTCATTCACAGTGCGTCAAAATACGTCGATTTGTCACACCCCCTCGGTGTCACGCCCCCTTGGCGTCACGGTGTCATTATTGCCGAGGTGGAAGTGGACCATTCGTGTCATATTTGGATGTGCAGGACAGGTTCCTCCAGCACAGACACCCTCTTCCTGGTTCCTTTATCCCAGAGGGCCGGTGCTCGGAGCACCGACTCTAACCGCCTTCCTTGCCCCCGCCTCAGAGGAACCACCACTGCTGCTATAGGCTCGCAGCTATAGCGGCTGCGAATCACGGCTCACGGCTGTGATTCAGGTCTCACAGGAGCCACACCTCGATTTGTTTTAAACCAGCAAGGCGGCCTGGAACGGAGGCCATGGGGGCACCTGCAAACTATGTATTCACGTCCTGTAAATAGCTTATTGTCTGCCACGCACCAGCTCATATCCTTATTATTTACCGAAGCAACAGTCTGGCTTGAGAGACTAACAGGACGTGTAAACACAATCTGAAGTTCCGATTGTGTTTACACTTCCTGTGACTCATAAACCTAGTCTGGCTCATAATGTGAGTCAAACTTGAGCAGGTGAGTCAGACTAGTTTGAGCAGGTAAAACAGCCGGTGTTTTGAACAGGAAGTTGTGACACAATGGGTCAATAAGGTGAATATCATAAAGACAATGAGAAAATGAACAGTGTATTTGCCTTGCTGCAGCCGTCATATTCAGCCTGTCTGACTCAGGCTAGTCCAGACTGATAGGTAGAGAGAAACAGAACGTGAGGTCATGCTATCAGGATTGTTTTAACCAGGCTTCTGTTCCCCTCCCTCCTTGGAGAGGTCAGCACGCTTTTAACCCTTGTCTCCTCTCCTCCCCCTGCTCTCCCTCTTCCTCCCAGTCTTCCCTTCATCTCCCCCATCCTCCCCCTCCCTCTGTGGGAGAGCTGGGAGAGGTGTGCGGGGCATTGGGCTCCATGTCGCAACCCCTCGTTACCTCTACTCTCCTTCTTAAATCCACTCTTTCCCTCCATTCCTCCCCTCATATCTCCTGCTCTGTCTGAAACAGCAGGGTATTTAGCTCTTCCACACACACACCCAAACACACCCCTCCCCACCCACCATGTCCACTTTTCTCCTCCATTCAACCTCTCCCTCCACTCCCCTCCCTTCACCATCCCTCACTCCGGGTTTGATTGACATTTCATCAGACGTCTGGAAGCGGCGAGCCTTGACCTGTGCTGTTACACTAGCCCACCATGTCTTGATTAACCTCCCGCCTCCCACCTGCACCGCTCCACTCCGGTGTTAAAGGTGCTATGTGCTACATGTAGCATTTTAAACATCAATACGTCATGGTGGAAATAACTGTGATGCCCTGGTTTAATTAGCGTAAAAACAAATGAGACCATGGTCGAGACAATTGCTAGCTCTCAAAATAAATAATGATAAAAATAAAGTAATGATTCAGCTAAATGTGTAAAATACACTCTGTTCAACAATCAGTTAATATCTAGATGTTATTATGTGCAGGGCTGGACTGGGACCAAAAAAGCTACCTGCCATGTGTCAGACAGGCCCACAATTTCGAATCGGCCCAATTTTTCGAGCTCACGCTCGCTTCGCTCGCACTCGCATGGGTTGGGGATTTACTTATAAAGCCACATGTTATGACCCGGTCTAGGGGTTTTAGGTGTAATCATGGGTCGCGGGACCGCCCGGGCCACACAGGCCCGGGCCTGGGTACATTTCAGTTCCCCAAAAAAAAAAAAATTAGATTTTTTTTTCAAATACATAATACATACTTTTTCACCAACCTGACCGGCCCACTAGCGAGCGGCCCACCGGCCATTGCACCGGTAGAATTCCATTGCAGTCCAGCCCTGATTATGTGTTGATCTATAGCAGGGATTCTCAAACTTTTCCATACCAAGGAAGGACCCCTAATTTAGTCTACATTAGGGCCACGTTGTCTCTCAAACCCAAATCCAAGAATACTTTTATTGGCAGATATGATTTTCTCCAGAAGTATGTGACAATCTGTGTTGTAGGTAGAGAGATAACAGAAACTATGATCAAGACAAAATGTAAAAAAAAAATCTACATTCTATAACTGTGTTCACTTCTTATTTGAAATAAAGTTGAAGTTTAACAATTACTTTGTTTGCTGGGGACCCCCTGAAACTCCGTGAAGGACCCCTCATGGTGCCCGGATCCTACATTGAGAAGCACTGATCTAAAGTTTGTTTTGTCTAGACATGCGGGCACATTGGTGCCAGTCAAGCCCTGGAAGATCTTCTCCATGCATCTTTATCGTTTATGCCCCCCTGTTTACTCTTGTATCGATGAAGACAAATAAATCATTCCTGTGTGTGTGTGTGTGTGTGTGTGTGTGTGTGTGTGTGTGTGTGTGTGTGTGTGTGTGTGTGTGTGTGTGTGTGTGTATGTGTGCATGTGAGTTCTCTGTTCCCTTTCATGTTTCCTTCCTCCAGTTTGACATGGAGATAACCAAACCTCTTGGACATTATCAGCACTCGTCCACTTCAGGTTGTCAACAACAGTGAACCCCCCCCCCCCACACACACACACACACACACTCCTTTCTTCAGTCAAAGGGACGTTCTTTGTTTGAGGTTTATCTCTAAGCCCAAATGTCAACAGACGCTGTTGACGGACTCAAACTCCTCCCCTGATCCACTGTCTGTCCACTCCCAAAGCCCTGGACCTGCAGGTGACAGCAGTTGACCCCGGGCATAATGGAAAGTCAATGGGATACAAGAGATACTGAGGAATTACGGAGTAGCCCCCCAGCGGCCAAAGAGTTTTCCCGTCTTCTCCCTGTACTTGGCCAATCCCCCTGGTCATTGCTCCACCCCCTCTGGCGATCTGGGGAGAGTTATACGCTTCCTCCGATACATGTGCAGTCGCCACCCATTTCTTTTCACCTGACAGCAAGGGGTTTCACCAGCAGGTGCATGGGAGGATCACGCTATTCCCCCAAATCCCCCCCCCCCCCCCCCCCCCCACCGAACAAATGCCCCGACCGACCAGAGGAGGCACTATAGTGCAGTGCCCACCCACAGACACGGCCCATTGTGCCTATAGGGACACCCGACCAAGCCGGAGGTAACACAGGGACTCAAACCTGTGACCTTCCTGTTTCCTGGCAGGAAATCTACCGCTGCACTACCTGTAATTCCTCACCAATAATTGAAAATGAGAGCAAGGCAAAGAGCCACAGCACCAGAAATAATGGTTCATAACAGCATGGAGTGTCCCTGGAATGATTATTTACAGTATGGTAGAGAAGTGTTTGATTACACATTATATTCCATAGGGAAGCAACAGCTGTGACAATTAACAAGTGATGATTCCTATCTGAAGACTATCCAGCCTGTCAACATCCTCCCCCCTTTATTGGAAAGCACACAGTATATAGGCTAGAGAGAGGCAGGAAGAATTGGGGACAAAGGTTATCTTGAAGTTATTCTCTAAATCATTCGGTTATTATGTCATCTTTTAACCTTCTCCTTTCTCTTGAATGCGTCCCACATTGTGTGTCTGTTGGCGTAACAGACAGATAACAGAGAGCTGGATGATGCTGAACCAGTTGAATTCCAAGCCTCAGCATCACAGGACAGAACGTGACGTCGTGTGCCCTCGCTCTGCAGCCAAGATGCTGGAGTCTTTTTGGAAGGACTGTTTACATTACATAGAGGTGGATGAGGTGCGTGTGTGTGTGTGTGTGTGTGTGTGTACACAAGTTTTTCTACCCTCCACCCACCCTGACCACAACACCCTCTCTCTGACCACCATTTCAATAGCAGACTGTATGATATACACGTATGTAGAAGAATAATATCAATATGTTTTTGCTTCAGAAAGGTGATATTCTACGTATTCATGGCTTGCAGAAACATACAATGTTGACATTTTAATCTGTCGACCAGGTTGCACACAAACATCTATAGACTATATGCAGGCATAAGCACACACATATACACACGCATGCATGGACACACACACACACACACACACACACACACACACACACACACACACACCTTGTATGTGTGTATGGGGGGGGGGAAAGGGGGGTGTAACGTGGCAGAGGATTAGTCCAAAGTTTGAGCTTGTGGTGTCGCCTCCCGTTTGATGTGACTTTTACCACCTCTGCCTGACTCTTTCTCTCTCTCTCTCTCTCTCTCTCTCTCTCTCTCTCTCTCTCACACACACACACACAGATTTCTTCTTTCTGTCCCTTTCCCTTTCTCAGATAGTTGCTAACCACATCTCTCTCTCTCTCTCTCTCTCTCTCTCTCTCTCTGTCTCTCCCTCAATTCAATTCAAGTGGCTTCATTGGCATGACTGCATACAATACAATGTTTCACAACTATACAATCATAATGAACATAAAAAAATAAAAATAAACAATAACCATACAAAAAGGCATGGACAACAAGATGGGCCATGGAAGGTAAAGAGTAATAAGATATTAATAATAATAAGAATTATCTCTCTCTCTCTCTCTCTCCATACAGGTTAATCATTCCAGTGGACCTATCTTGGCAGAGAAGCTCTTATCAGTCTCTGTGTCATTTTATAACCTAACCTGCCCCTCACTACCCCCCCACCCCTGCTTTATCACCCCTAGACTCCCCCCCTCCCCAGGCACCCCGGCCTGAGCCAATCCCGGGCCGGCATTTAAAGAGCACGTTGCTGATTGGTGAAACCTGCTGCCTGCAGAAGAGTGCAGGTTGAGCTGCAGGTCACTAAATAGTGGTGGAGTGTGTGTGTGCGTGCATGCGTGCGTGCATGTGTGCATGCGTGCGTGCTTGTGCGTGTGTGCGTGTGTGTGTGTTACAACATCCAGTTTACAGTGAACTCCCTCACAGCATGTCTGCTTGCAGCACTGAGCATTATACTGTAAGCAGCCATTCATTGATTTCAGTTGATTATCAGACAGTGACCATGCCTGATAGCGTCCCATGTGTTTGAGCTGTTTACTCCTGAATCCTGTAGATTCTGATTCTGACAGGGAAATTTCCCTTTTGAA
Source organism: Poromitra crassiceps (assembly GCF_964638095.1). Classification (NCBI taxonomy): domain Eukaryota; kingdom Metazoa; phylum Chordata; class Actinopteri; order Beryciformes; family Melamphaidae; genus Poromitra; species Poromitra crassiceps. The sequence goes on from NC_139632.1 coordinate 30,241,644, forward strand.
AGTCTCCCACTGATCATGTGTCATGTTGTGAGCTGAGGAAAACAGGCTTCAGACTATATCAACTGGACACACAGTAGCAGCCTGAACATTATGATCTATAAAGAATCACGTTTTAATTGATGTTGCCGTAAAGAAAGAATTATAGGCTGAGAGCAACAGGCTGTCTGTGGCAAAAGCCTGCTGGCTAATTCGAGAGGATATTATTCGGCTCTATGCTGGTAAGAATGTATCAGATTCGACATTGATCGAAATTGGAGTAATCATAATAAACTGTTAGAAAGAAAGACATTATTCAGATGTGAAGATATTTCCCTTTCAAAATACTGGAAATGAGAAAAAGCATCTAAAAGATTTAAACAAGTTAACAAAAACAACCTCTTGCGAAAAATCACTATTATTGTATGCACAGTCACTTTATCATAGACTATGGTATTTTTTATCTCCTATATGGTATAGCTACAGTCTTCCTAATAGGCTATTAATATTGTGTGTATAGTCACATTATTGTACACTTTTTTTCTCCTTTATCGCTACAGTCTTCCTTTCCTATAATATTCCTGTAGTGTGTTGTTAGTGATGTTGTTGCAATTTATGGTATTTTACATAGCAGGCCCGCAAGTACACTCATGGAATAGGCCTACCATAGAAAATATAGTTCTTTATAGAAACTATTAGCTTTAATATTCCCAAAACAATTAACCCATGTTTTCAAATGGCTTTTTTTTTTTACTGCTGGAATTATCGTGTGTGTGTGTGTGTGTGTGTGTGTGTGTGTGTGTGTGTGTGTGTGTGTGTGTGTGTGTGTGTGTGTGTGTTTATGTGTGCGTGTGTGTATGTGTGTGTGTGTGTGTGTGTGTGTGTGTGTGTGTGTGTGTTTATGTGTGTGTTTATGTGTGTGTGTGTGTGTGTGTGTGTGTGTGTGTGTGTGTGTGTGTGTGTGTGTGTGTGTGTGTGTGTGTGTGTGAGAGAGAGAGAGAGAGAGCCTGCATGTCTCTGTGGGCCTCACGCGACCCTTCAGGTGTGTCTTGCGGTGACCTTTGCTCCGTGACCTCTCCGTTTCCCTGTGTGTGCGCGCGCGCGCGCGTGTGTGTGTGTGTGTGTGTGTGTGTGTGTGTGTGTGTGAGAGAGAGAGTGAATTTCTCTCACAATATTTCTTGTCTTTAATAAACTGCCTGAGTGATGTCAGCTGTCTGTGTGTTGTGTCTCCTGCAGCTGAATTGATCCCTGACTGGCCAATTAATGATAACATTTCACAAGCCAAGGTGTGATTTATAACAAAAGAGGGGGATGATTTAATAAATAAATAAATAAATAAATAAATAAATACATACATAAATACATAAAAATAAATGCCTTTTTAAGATCGAGTACAGCCCAACGCTCATTATTCGATAAGTCCTCTAGAATTGGTATAGACATAGAAAGAAAGAAAGAAAGAAAGAAAGAAAGAAAGAAAGAAAGAAAGAAAGAAAGAAAGAAAGAAAGAAAGAAAGAAAAAGATTAAACTTGATGGTCTGTGGATTAAATTGGATTGAGAATAGGGTGCAGATAGCAAGACAGACAGAGAGCAATGACGTTAAACAACAGCAAAGCATGCATTAAAAAGACAAAGCTATGCATGTCCCTATCACTATACAATATTCTTATAGTGGCTTAAAGTCACTATAATATGAGTGCCCTAAAGTGTTTCTGTGATATTTAGTGACCTCTTCATATTTGATGGTATCTTTTTCATGTCTATCACTGTAATATTCCTATATATTCAGTGATTTAAGTATGTTTGTGACCTCATCACGGTATTGCCTAATCTACTATCACCAATAGGCCTAATATAGTGACTTGAAGTCTGTGTGTGTCAGAGAGACTGTGTGTGTGTGTGTGTGTGTGTGTGTGTGTGTGTGTGTGTGTGTGTGTGTGTGTGTGTGTGTGTGTGTGTGTGTGTGTGTGTGTGTGTGTGTGTGTGTGTGTGTGTGTGTGTGTGTGTGTGTGTGTGTGTGTGTGTGTGTGTGTGTGTGTGCGTGTGCGTGTGTGTGCGCACGCGCGCGCGCGTGCTGCTAAACGCTCCTTCTAATCTATCTACCTGTTCTCCACGTTGCGCTCGCGCTGCGCTCGGTGCGCACTGTGCTCGCAGGGAATCCGCTGCTCTCCGCTCGTTCGCGCCACAGTTGCATCACCTCTTCGCTGTTGATCTCCTTGTTCTGCACGGCTTCTTAAAGTCCGTCATTAACGGGATTAAACAGCTGAGATTTTGGAGAGCTGGTTTGAGGCGATGCGTCCCGGGCTGCGCGCCTGATTGGCCCGGGGAGGGGTGATGTCAGACGACCGCATGCGTCCCTGATTGGAGCGAGCGGGGTAAACAAAGCAGCGAGGAGGCGGAGGAGAGGAGAGGAGAGGTCTCCACATCTCACACCGTCCTGTCCGAGCTACACACACCACGAGTCCCACTTTACGCACAGGAGAGGCGGCGTGTCCTCGGCGGCTACAGCTTCAAAGAAAGTTCCGCTGACTGACCCACTTTGTTGGGAAAGACTTCGGGGAAACCAAAAGGAGACGTACCGCTGTCCGTGCAGATTTGTCTTTCTCCTTTTACGAAAGCGAAAGTGAGCTGTCAGATCTTTAACTGAGGGTTAACCCGTGCGCTGTTCTTTTAGTTTTTGCGCAAAAGCAATTAGGAAGAAATTACTTTATGATGTTGCTTCACAACAGAGACCCACCGGCTATGTAGCCCTGTCTGGAGGCAGCGTGTTCGGTTTGAATCGAGATTTTTACCCGGTGCGGTCCGCTACTCGGAGGACACAGAGACACAGAGAGACATTTGGACATTTCGCGGTGCGTCTGTCTCTGGTGTCCCCCGGCCTGCTGTCCAGGTGTCCCGCCTGGAGTGTCCAGCTCAGGCCGGCTGAGCTGTCATGCTTCCCACAGTCGATAGTGAATCCCTGGGACTCGCTCGATCGCATGGGGAACAGGGGCACATGCCAAGAAACATGCAAGGTAAGAAACCTCGTTAATTTCTACCAGTAGCCAACGGGCAGTTAGCGAGGTATGGCTGCAAGTCTTCAGCTCCCTGCGTTTAATAGGCTATCTGTGCCAACATAAACTTTTAAAACCGCTTATATAGACTGCGTATCTAGGGGACAAAGTGAGGCAATGACTGGTGAAGATATTATTATTTGGTGGATGTGTTTAATATAATTTTATATTCAACACATTAGTTCAGTCTAATCGTTGGTCATGTGTGCTTCGCGGGATGATTTCCTAAAAATATGGTCTCCAAATACATTTCTATTGATTTTGATTTTGTTTTAGATCTTTACTCCCCATTATAAGCTACTGGTAACAGTTTTAGTCAGTGATCCCACACATACAGTACACACACACACACACACATGCAAACCCCATGCTGGAAGTGCGCGGACGCGTCGTGCGTAAAAACCGGCAAACAGGGCAGAGGAGCTTTGCATTAACTTTATAGCATAATGAACTGTTTCACTCCGCTTCAGCTCACAACTGACTTTCGATTTTTGTCTGTGTGCAAAGAGTTTTAGGTTGTGTTGCAATTTCCCTAAAATATGTAATAAAATAATGAAATAAAACTAAAACTTAAAACATTCTGTTTTATTTTAATTTGGCATCAAATCGACTTTTGTCCACGCATTCACAATGTATGACTTTTAGACTAATTGGTTCTTTGTGATGGATAATTCTTTAGTAGCTACATTTTTATTTTTCAATCAGGTATTGAGTTTGCGCCCCCCCCCCCCATTTTTTTTATGCATTTCAAAATCAATGCATAGCCTATAGTGAAATAGAACAAATTTAAAATAGGCCACACTTTATATTTTATTGTTTTTTTGCCACACCATGGTCACAAACGTTTTAATTCTTTATTTGTTTTCTTGGGTGTAAATTAGAAGAATTCAAAAGGGGAAATGCGCAGATTTGATTGATTGAATCCAAAAACTTGTTGGATTACAATACTTTTCGGGGATATTGAGAACATTTTAATAATAATTATCTGATGCATTAAAACATTTCATTTTGATCTTCTGTTGTAAGGTGAAGCTGAAGAAGCATTTTTGGATTGATTTTGGTTCTCTCCAACTGACATGTGGCACTTAATTTCCTCCATGTCATTCCACGGCAATATAACCGGTCAATCAATTAGCCCTGACTTGGTTTATAGAGAGAGGTTGATAACACTTGCTCACAGGAGTGGCCTGCCTCAGTCCGTTATCTGCTTTTACGCACGGCAGAAACAAGGTAGCTCTGGCTGACGGGAGGGGGCTTTCTGCTGGAATTAGCAGCGGCTTTAAGATGCTGGAGGGCTTTTCTGTGGGATTGCACAAGCAAGTGGCCGTGGAGCTCCACCAGAGAAAGCAGGTGCCTCTCTGTTCACACAGGCATACAGGACGCAGTGGAGACTCAACCTATAAAATCAACATACTTTTTATTTGCAGAATAGACACGCACCTTTTTCGGTTGATCTAATACTTTGTGAAATGTATGGTTTGCGAGTTGGACGAGATATTAAGAGGGGAAGCACATTTACGTTTTTCTGTAGACTAAAATATAGGCATAATTTTTTTTTCCGTGTTGGGGTGTTCTACCTCATACGATGACCCGCTCGGCTGGAGGTCATTCACACTAAAATCCTCGATCATGTTTATTTTCGTTATTAAAATGTGCGTAAAAGCGTAACAAACGCGCATCATCAGAATCTTAAATGCGCCTTTTACGCACGAAAAGCAGAAGAAAGTTGAGAAATTGAGTTTTGCTGCAGCTGCGCTCGGAGGAACTTGTTGCTTCTGATCAGCTGGAATATGCAGCGCGGAAAGCAGAGCAACCCATTAAGAAACAAAAAAATATATATCTCTGATTAAAATTGCAGACAAATGAATGTTAAGTTAAGGATTCATATTTGTCGAGGCCTTGGAAGGCGTCGAGTTGACGAAAATATTTCCACTTTTACAGCCACTTCCACTGCGATCCTCCTGTTTGATCCCCACTGCTTTTTATGATTGCCACCATAAATGCTTTTGTAACCATTGTAAATGTCAGCTGGGGTGTTTGCTTAACGCTGTCATAGAAAGCCTTATCGATGAAGCTATTTATACGCAAGGCGAAGGGGGCTGAAACGAATGCACCGCGAAACATATCCAAGTCGTTTAGTATTGAGACTCAAAATCTTATTTTTATTAAGTTGAAAAAATAGGCCTCAATAGGAGATTAAATAATTTCACTACTTTGCAATACAAACTTTGACCCACGCCACGCGTCATTCCTTAGATTTATCCGACTTCTGTCTTTGATCAGACAATTATTGAAACCTTGATGGCAGAATATTTAATATTTTAAGAAAAACTGTAGACTCAATAGCCTACCACTATTGATATTTTTGCAGCTCAGCCAAGTTATGGAAATGTTGCCTTTGCTTTTGCAACAAAATTAAACGACATATTGAGTAGGCTAAACTATGGCTGTAGGTGACTGTTGGAGGAGGAAAAAATAATGTGAACTGAATTTCTCCTTCCCGGGTTGTTTTTTTCCTCGCCTGCAGAGATAAGGGCTGCTCTGTCTGTGTCTTCATCTGTCTGTGGGCGGTAACATTTACTCCTCCAATCCTTAACTCTAATATCTCTCCATTTCCCCCAAGCAATTTCACGACTTAGACGCATGCATATTTATGAGGCTCACTTTCTTTCATGCGTTGTCTCTTTTTTCCTCCTGCGCCCATGTCTGCAAAGAGAAATAAACGGTTGCGTGCTTTCAACCCATTCCAAAATCCACTATTAACGTCTTCCTCTACACAAAATTAGACCTCCATACCTCAAAAAGGAAGGGGAAAAAGTCGTTGCGTGCAGGGTTCGTTCCCCCAGTTTGATGGATGGAAGTGGGCTTTTTGGAAGAGAGATGGCTCGTCATTGAAAGAGAATTGTGTGTGTGTGCATGTCCCCTCCGCAGCACAGTTTAAAATGATGGACTACTCCTATGACGAGGACTTGGACGAGATGTGTCCCGTGTGTGGAGACAAGGTTTCTGGATACCACTATGGACTGCTCACCTGCGAGAGCTGCAAGGTTGGTTTCCTAATGGAAAATCTCTATAACTGTCTTATAATATTACTGGCTCAAAGTGCATCGATAGTGAGGTTATGGCTACCTCATGTTACTTTATGGCATGTTTTTTTTTATTCTTATAATATTCCTGGCTATAGTGGCTTAAAGTCAATAATAGTAGTGACCTAAAGTGTTTCTGTGATATTCAATAGTGAGTTTAAAGTGACCTTAGGGTAGCCTACTTGATGGTATTTTTTAATGTCCTATAATATCCTATAGTGTATTTGTGACCTTATTCCCGGTATCTTAATATCCTATTTCTATAGTGACTTCAAGCGTGTGTCTGTAAGTCTGTAAGTCTGTGTGTGTGTGTGTGTGTGTGTGTGTGTGTGTGTGTGTGTGTGTGTGTGTCATTCAGAATTTACAGTATAGTGACCTCATACTTGATGGCATTTCTAATATCACTATACCAGTAAATTGCTGCTTGAATAGACTCAGTTTTGCTGTGATAATTGCAAAGTATAATTGTAAAATGTATTAGGCTATATAGGATTAGCGTGGTTTGTCTTTGTTAGGGACTCTTGGTAATATTCATTTCTCGATGACAGCCTCATTCAACCACATTTTTCCATATGGAGAAGTATTGCTAGTGCATTTAACATTTTTTAACATCACAGGAAACCAACAGAGAGCAGGTCAAGGGGCAGATATCACCCTGACAGTTGATCTAACAAACCCTTTCCTGTGATGATTTTGTGAGGACGATATCCGTAGTGCTGGAAAGAGAAATAAGAGGGAAATATAGTAAAGGAGACATGCAAAAAGTTTTTTTTGCAAAATATGAGAGTAGGAGGCAGAAAACACAATAATGCAGTTTTAGTTAGTATGTTATACCGTTCCGTTAAGTACTAGCCCACTATATACTTGCAGTGTTGCCATAGGTTAGCATACTTTATTTTCAGCTCTATCAACAACTCATTTGTCCTTTGCTTCCTATTCCCACTGTTCTCCTCAGTATTAAGCTATAATAGGCATGATCCTGGCTCTCCTTTCTTTTTTTTGCCGCAGTAAAGCTGTCAGCACAAAATTAAGCTAAGACAAATGTCTCTGTGTAAACACTATTCAGAGTAAAATTGCAGCTCACATTATTGACGCCGTGCCGCACATTTCTTGCCTATGTGGTCATTATTCAAAGCAGATGTTATAGATTTGATCCCATATTATGACCTTGAGATGCTAAGCACTTGCTTCAAGGCAAACGTCAGTGGCATCTCCGCTGCTTTCTGCCTCGACAGGCTGGAGAGGGTCCATCCACTAACACATTTACCAATTTGGTTGAGATGCTAGGTCTATTCCAAAGGGCTTCATATCCACCGAAAAGTACTAATAATCATAATTAGCTGAAGCTTATCACTAAATATCTCTAAAATCCTGCCGATCCATTCAGTGTGATCATTATAGACCGATATTTCGGGTGCGGATGTATCAGGCCGATACTGAGGTTTCATCACTGTAAATATGAGATAGCAGTGCCGTCCACCTCTGATACAGTGGAGGCTCCTCCTCACTCACCACAGCTACATGAAAAAACAGATGCTAAAATCTGCAACGAAATGTCATTTGCATTACTGTATTTTCTTTGAAGGAGCTGCTAACCACCTCAAAGCATTTCATCAGGGTTTTGGTGCCACTCGATCTGTATAAATGCTGTTTCCAGCCTGCCAGGAATACAATTTGGGGAAAGACAGTGAATGCTTGTAATTTTTTGGCATGAGAATGGTTAAATTATAAGATATCGGCAGCTTCATTATGAATTGGCCTTCAAAAAGCCTTTAATCATTTTGTCAATAGGGACTTTTTTTTAAATACAATAATTTCTCACTTTCTTTTTGTTTTGTGCGATCAGTCAGTTTCATATGGATGGTCTCCCGTGCAGCGACTTTTTAGTCGGAATCCTCCTTTATTTACAGTAGGATGTGGACTGAGACTGCATGGGACCCTCCGACCCCTTTGACCTCCCCCTCACGTGCGCGCGAGCACAAACACACACATGCACAGACACACACACACACGCACGCACGCACGCACACGCACACACACACACACACACACACACACACACCTCTCAACACAGTTGTGAATGGGATTTCTTTGTTATCAGGCTCAGATTGGAGCCATGGCGGTTTTGGGTTGGCAGTTTTAGACTATAAGGAGGAGTACAGGCTGGTTTTGGAGTGTGTGAGGTATCAGAGCTCAACGTCCAAGCAAAGTCATATGGAGGTACGCACACGCGCGCACACACACACACACGTGCACGCACACACACACACACACATACACACACACATACACGCACACACCCGCCCGCACACACACACCCGCCCACACAGACAAACAGTGTTAGTTCATGTTACACTCCTGTCCGCTGAAAGTAAACATGGCACCACATCATATATACCTGTTAGAATAACAACAACAAGCTGCGGCCACCACCGCTCAAACAGCCTCACCGCTCAAACAGCCTCGATGCTCAAACAGCCTCACCGCTCAAACAGCCTCGATGCTCAAACAGCCTCACCGCTCAAACAGCCTCGATGCTCAAACAGCCTCACCGCTCAAACAGCCTCGATGCTCAAACAGCCTCACTGCTCAAACAGCCTCACCGCTCAAACAGCCTCGATGCTCAAACAGCCTCGATGCTCATACAGCCTCACCGCTCAAACAGCCTCACCGCTCAAACAGCCTCGATGCTCAAACAGCCTCGATGCTCAAACAGTCTCACCGCTCAAACAGCCTCACTGCTCAAACAGCCTCGATGCTCAAACAGCCTCACCTCTCAAACAGCCTCACTGCTCAAACAGCCTCACCGCTCAAACAGCCTCACCGCTCAAACAGCCTCACTGCTCAAACAGCCTCGATGCTCAAACAGCCTCGATGCTCAAACAGCCTCACCGCTCAACCAGCCTCACCGCTCAAACAGCCTCACCACTCAAACAGCCTCACCGCTCAAACAGCCTCACCGCTCAAACAGCCTCATCACTCAAACAGCCTCACCGCTCAAACAGCCTCACCGCTCAAACAGCCTCACCGCTCAAACAGCCTCACCGCTCAAACAGCCTCACCGCTCAAACAGCCTCACCGCTCAAACAGCCTCACCATTCAAACAGCCTCACTGCTCAAACAGCCTCACCGCTCAAACAGCCTCACCGCTCAAACTGCCTCACTGCTCAAGCAGCCTCGATGCTCATAGAAACATGCTTTTAGGCTTCTTTAAAGATTTGCATTTGAGTTTTTTAGCCGACACCCTTCTCCAGAGGGATACACACAGAGTGCAATATAGAATAATCAGATTACATGCAACCAATAGCAAGCAGGTGAAGGGCCAGAGTGTAATATATTTAAGATAGGGAAGTGCAAGGAAATTAAATAAGTAAGTAAGAGCTGATGAGAGAGGTAGAAACTAAGGATCTGTTTGCTTCAAAATAAGAGAGCTGACATAAAGCACGTAGAGGAGCTATGGGAGAGAGATGTGATTGAAGGGGATACATGGTGGTGTAAAATATACTTTTCTGTTTCTGTATTCAATTTACTGGCCAGGGTTACAAAGCACTGGATTCTTCTTACTTGTTAGATGATGTGTTGTGTGTGCAGAGTCTCTCTGTGTACAGTCAGGAATACCCAGTTAACCAGAAAATTTGTCAAATTCAACTGGGATATGGGTTTGTGTGGAAGTCTTGCAGCCGCAGGCCGGCAGCATATACACTTTCTCAATGTGAGCAACAGTTGAGCAGGGATTTCATGACCATTTTGGCTCTTATTTGCCTTGCTTTTTGAAATGCCACCAGAAGTATAGGAAATGTTGCTCGCAGGAACTCCTTTTGTTGAAGTAACAGTGTACTGTAGACCTGTACACTTCTCTGGGTTTGCCCTAAAGGTCAAAGGTGAGCTTTCCAGTGGCATGTTACTCACTTACAGTAATCTCTAGACTTGTTGTGTGGTTTTGATGCATGTTAGTATATCGCTGCCCATGCAATGCTGCAGTTTGCTTCTTATTTATAGCATGAGCCGAAAATTGGAGAGAAAGTTTTCTCTGGAGCACGGACGCTTCACCACCGAGAAGTCGATAGTGCAAACCCGAGTGCACTTCTATTTTTATTCATTTATTTTTTATGTTTTTATTTTTTTGACATGGGTCAGCCAATGCAGATTTTTCAATTAACTCTGTGTTTGGTGAGATATTGACAGCACCAGTTTATTTAATTTTTTCTTATTTTAACAGAGCAGGTTTAAGGATTCTCCTCCTTGGTTATGGATCTAGAATATGTCTTTTACATCCATCTTTCATTACATACATCTTTCCCCCCGTTTGATTTTCACCGCTGCTGCCAATAATTAATTCCACATCGCAGGTATGAATCTCTGTAATCCCGGAACTGTGAATTATGGATATAATTTATTGGATTTTTTGGACTCCTGTGCTCATATTTTTCAATAATTAAGTGGGAAGTTGAAAAGATGCGTTCCAAGTAAATTCTGGAGTCTTTAGGTGAACGGGGGAAATAGTGAATGGCAGAGTAATTTTGACAGGACTCAAATTACATTTTAGACCCTTTGAAATCCCTGTTTGGATTATAAAGTAGTTTATAATGCTGTAAAGTCACTACCTCTGAGTAACCAGCTAGAGAGGGAATGTTTTGCCTTTTCGGTCAAAGTGAAATGAAAATTAGACATAAGGTAAACATAATTATAACTATTTTCCTGAAATATAACATTACTATTTAGCACAGAAAGTGGGTATAGGAAAAGGGAGAAACATTTGGTAGGCTATTTCCATTCCAGTCAAAACAGAAGTCAATTGATGGCAGCTTGAAAAAAGAAAATATAGAAATAGAAATATTTTTTTATCATGGCGATAAATATGTAACTTTCTAGAACCACTGAATTTTTTGTTTTGTTTTTAACAAATATTCATCCACTGCTTAAAACTGTGTGTGTGTGTGTGTGTGTGTGTGTGTGTGTGTGTGTGTGTGTGTGTGTGTGTGTGTGTGTGTGTGTGTGTGTGTGTGTGCGTGCGTGCGTGCGTGCGTGCGTGCGTGCGTGCGTGCGTGCGTGTGTGCGTGCGTGCGTGTGCATGCGTGTGTCCATTAGGCCTGTCCCTCTCCGTCAGTGGGGGAGTGTGAACGGGCCAATTAGCAGTGCATTGCGGGGGTCAAGCGGGTTGACGTCTTAATTGGTTTTTCTCCACAGGGTTTCTTCAAGCGCACCGTGCAGAACAACAAGCGCTACACGTGTATAGAGAACCAGAGCTGCCAGATAGACAAGACCCAGAGGAAGCGCTGCCCCTACTGCCGCTTCCAGAAGTGCCTCACCGTCGGCATGAAGCTAGAAGGTACACGCACACTTTGACACTTTTAACGTGTTTAGCTGAGAGTGAGCAAGATGTTTTGATGGTGTTTCTGTTGGGACAGAATGTTGGGGCGGGACTGTTGAGAAGTGTCCAAAAGTTCAAAAATGCTTTTAAGGTTTGAGATTGAGATTGCGATTTGAGCTGTCATACATTTTGGATTATTCAAAATTATTAAATTCCATTGACACAACGATAGTGTCAACGATAGGAGAAAGAAAATTGGTTTTGTGTTACTTTGAAAGTTGTGAAGTTGCATTAAAGATGGGTACAAGTAAAAACGTAAGTAATGGTATCATTTGAAAATATGAGAAAATGGAGATTTTGTAAATTTGTTGCACTTTTTGTTAAATACTGTATATGTTATGATATGGAGACTTTAAATTTAGAGTTAGCTGGTACTGGGAGTTCAGTGTCTTGCATGGACATTCAGAAAGGACGTACTGTAGGGCTGGACATGAATTGGCTGTGGCTGGGATTTAACCTGTGACCATCCGGTAATGGGACGGTCTGTCTAACCTCAAGGGTTTTCCTGAGCGGGAATTTAATTTGACAGAGCAGCAGAGAAGACGTCCCTGCATTCGTTCTCTAGCTAACTACATTCACAGTTAAATTATCAGTGCAGTCATTCCATTTCACTTTGGAAGAATATTTTCACATTTTTAATGCACATACCTCTATAGGATTTCATGCATGGTTTAACACCAATTTTGGCTATTCTGGGACTCCATAGTCACTCATTGTAAATGTAATCATACATTTTTATACATCTGCTGACAACAAATCCAGGTAGAATTATTTGATTCTGTATGATAGTTTTCAAGATTGTGACTGTTGATACTGAGAGACGGCAATGGTGGATCCTCAGAGCAGTTGGTGCTGGAGGTTGACAGCTTCTGGACTTCCACCGAGGATTTTTCAAAATGTGATCATTTTCATTGTTTTAAAACAGATGCTATCTTGTTCCATTGACTCACAATGGAACACAGCTAATCACAGTGCAATTCTTCTTTGGAAACTTTGCCCTTGTCAGAAGGAAAATATTCTCCCATGATCAATTTGCATCAGAGTTTGATTCCAAAGTGAGATATCCACCAGCTGAAGAAGGTGGAAGTCTCCTCTGACAACATGATTGCTGGACTTGAATGTAAAACATTTCAGAAGATGCAATTATCTGAGTTTATGAACAATGAACATTGGTAAGAAAGGAAACATCTGTTCTCCTAAATGTATATATAGAAGGTTTTGGAGTGAAAGCCTTCATTTCGCACCGACGTGTTGAAAAGCACTGCTGCTTATTGGTGTTTGAGATGGGGTGGGTTGGCTGGTGGCTGCTGTGCACTTAAATTTGCCAGACAGTTTAATAGATAGAATGTTCAAGTTGGCGGCAGGCGAGCGCGGTAACGATGATACTTTTGGCCGGTGCTTCGAGGCCTCTTTGTTGAATTTGAACCCGGCTCAGAAGCTTGTTCAAACACGGCTATCCACAAGTGACAGGGCAGCAGGGCAGCTCACATTCTTCCAACCTTCCAAAAAAACAACTACTTTTGCAATCAACTGTTTTTCCACACAAGTTGACTATTGCAAAATGCTGTATTTCCTTAAAAAAAGAAACAAAGACAAAACCACAAAGTTCACTGTTCAATAGTTCTGAAATATAGAGGATGTAAAAGTGTAAACCAAGGACTTAAGTTACAGTACCAAAACCACAATTCCTTTTATTTTGTGCTACCAGTCTTTTAATAGGAGGAGGTGGTATGTTATTCAAATGGTTGCAATCTCAATTTGGAACAAAGACGTTGACTTATGTGTAATTTATCATCATTAAACGTCCACGTGTCCCTAGAACCATCACATACAGTATTACAGTATATAATATACAATATTAGGATGGAGAAGTGGAATCATCACATACAGTATTACAGTATTATAATACAAAGTCTGAAAGAACAAAGACCCTGGGAGGAAAGTAACGCAGCTAAGATCTTTCCCGAGGCTTCTCCCTGTACCTGCCAGGCGCGCTGTAATTAACTGTTCTTAATTGTGAATGGCCGCTGGGCAGATTGTCCGGGCCTGTCATTTTCTAGCTGATGGGGCGGCGTCTGTGTGTGTGTGTGTGTGTGTGTGTGTGTGTGTGAGAGGGGGGGGCTTGATTTGTTTTGCTGGCGGTAGCTCTCAGCTCGGGGGCAGGGGGGCCCTGCAGCGCTCTGTCAGGGGCCAGAGGCTCCGGCATGCCACTCCTGCCACAACCTGTGAAGACCTCCCATACAGACCGCTGCCCCCCCCCCACACTCTCTACACACACACACACACACACACACACACACACACACACACACACTCCCTGGTAAACACATGCATATATTCATAAGCGGCCCAAAACAGTGTTAGAGGGCCACAGGCCAGAGCGAGAAGCTGTCATCTGATTTGTGAAAAAAAGAAAATAATAATAATAATAATATGTGCGCAATAGTGGTTAAAAGTGTGGAAAATGGAGGTTTGTAACATTTCATTCTGTTACACAGCAGCTTGCAGCAACATGTGGATTCTGGATAAGACAGAAAAAAAATGCGGAGTGAACATTCTTAATGTTGACCCAAACCGCTTTTTTTCTCCGTTTGTTTTGCCTTCCTGGTGTTATTCAATGTATCTGTGTGTGTGTGTGTGTGTGTGTGTGTGTGTGTGTGTGTGTGTGCGTGTGCGTGTGCGTGTGCGTGTGCGTGCGTGTGCGTGTGCGTGCGAGTGCGTGCTTGCGTGTGCGCGCGCGCGCGCGCGCTGCGTGTGTGTGTGTGTGAGTGATTGCTTGACGATGCCAATCTTTTGCATGACGAAGGAAAAGAATTTGAACATTTGCCGTACGTAATAAATGACGCACCTCTGACCCGATGTGTAGCGTTCAAGATAGGCTTTCTAAAATAAAAATCCCTCTTTCCTGTTGTTGCATCTGCTGGGATAGTGAGACCGAGAGACCGCCACATCATCAAAAGGTCACGGGTTTGAAATCAAGAAAAATTGCCAAACACTCGTTTTGAGTCACTCTGGATAAAAGCATGTAAATAAATGCCTGGGTGTATTTCACAGTAACTACCCTCTAATCACATTAGCAGTAGGATAGTTACAGTCTAATTTGACAAGTCCTTTTCCTGCTCATGCTGTTTACCGTAAAATTATATTTTGCTAAGCTGTAAAATTTGTGTCTATAAAAAAAACTTGTGTAAGCGACACACTGGCGTTTATCGTTTCCACTCATCGTCGGGGGCAGTCTGAATGAGTCATACAGTTTGGAAGGGAAAAAAAGGGCGTAGACACAAACACACACAGACGATGGGGCCTGGACTCAAACACTTGTAACCATACACACACACGCGCGTGCGCACAGAGCTAGCACGTATGCTACTGTGCTGTAGAAAGCCTTGCCTCTTGGTATGCAGTGTAGCAGCTTAGCCAGTGTTGACTCATTGAGAGAGAGGGAAAAAATCACATCCCGCTAAGGTTTAAACCATTAGCACTTCATTCACTAAAGCTGATGAAGCGTGCCATATCTGAACGGCTCCCACTGGTCTGATTTCCCTCCATGCTGAGTAGAATTTGCCTTGCATCAAACGCTTGACTGAGCTGCTGTAATATCTCCTCACACACGTCGTCTGGAAGGCGGGCGGCGGCACATATACGCTACTGTGATGCTGTGAGTGAGGCTCGCAACTTTTAATGTAT
>NC_139632.1:30261817-30271512 GCF_964638095.1 Poromitra crassiceps
AATGACACCAGTATTCAATCTCCACCTATTCAATGTTAGGGAAATCTCTGGTCTACATCAGGGGTTCTCAAATATTTTCATGTAACGAACCACCAAAAAGACTGATTGGGGCCTATTTTAATTGTTAACTTAAAAATGTAATGTGCAACTCTCTATACTGGACAGGGGGTGATAATAGTGCTGAAAAATTAGGTTTTAAGACTGCATGTGAGACCACATGACTTGGTGGTTGAATATTGACATTTTTGCAGTGTAGTGACACACACACACACGCACGCACGCAAGCACGCACGCACGCGCGCGCACACACACACACACACACACACACACACACACACACACACACACACACACACACACACACCTATTTACCCATGCTAGCCCTTAGCTCTTAACATTTGTGGGTGATCTCTGTTTGAGAATATTGAGCAGTTATATTCAAGTAGCATTTTAAAGTATGATGGTGGTTAACGTTAGGGTTTTGGTGTGCAGTCTGATATGTGCCTCTGGACGTTTGTGCGTCCTGAGCGGCAGAGAGAGATAGCCAGCTGTAACATGAGCAGCGAGCCGACTAGTTGATAGAAGTTAGTGTGTGTAGTCAATGAGTAACCGCCCTATCTGTTAGACCTGTGGAGGTTTACGAGTCAACACGTCAATGTCAAGTGCAATCACTATGGGAAAACCTATGGCCTACATCTGACTTACTATGAAGACTTCACTTCCATAATGCTGCACAGACATCCTGACAAGAAAAAATAAATCATGATTGTATTGTGTATGTAGCTGTGAAAGTGACTTTTCAAACGTTTTGTCGACTGAGGATGTTACAGAGTGCCAAAGTCAGATTTCATTCCCCATTCATTTTCCTATAGACGTTTCGTAAAATTCTTATTTAAATTGTTTTACTTGGTCAAACCAAGTGATTCAGCTATATTCAGAATCACAAACATTTCACTCGGACCAAAAACTAGTTGAATGTTCTATGGTCTCTCGTGATTCTGAATGTAGCTGAATCATTTGATTTGTCCAAGCAAAACTCTTTTGATAAGAATTTTACAAAACGTCAATGGAACATGATGAATGGGGAATTCACATCCTCAGGCCCCATGGGAGATATCTTTGGCATTCTGTTTACCGAAATAATTTGCTTTAATTTTGTGTTATCAAAGTGTCACTTCGTTAGTTATACCTCAGATGAAACTCTTCAAATAATTGGTTTGTCTTTCCAGTTGGCAAATATAATCTGTGATGGTGTTGTGGACATTCTTCTGGAATGAACATGATTAACATGTTTCAAAAGACACAATTATGTTTTCGGATTTATTGTCCTCTCTTACTTACTGTATCTCCTTCTCCCTCCCTTGTCTTCCTTCTCCATCTCTCCATCTCTCCATCTCCTTGTCTGTCTGTCTGTCTGTCTGTCTGTCTGTCTGTCTGTCTGTCTGTCTGTCTGTCTGTCTGTCTGTCTGTCTGTCTGTCTGTCTGTCTGTCTGTCTGTGTGTCTGTCTGTCTGTCTGTCTGTCTGTCTGTCTCTCTATCTGTCTGTCTGTCTGTGTGTCTGTCTGTCTGTCTATCTGTCGCTCTGTCTCTCGGTCTGTCTCTCTGTCAGCCGTGCGGGCGGACCGCATGCGAGGCGGCCGCAACAAGTTCGGCCCCATGTACAAGCGCGACCGGGCGCTGAAGCAGCAGAAGAAGGCGCTGATCCGCGCCAACGGCCTGAAGATGGAAGCCATGACGCAGGTGATGCAGGCCGTGCCCACCGACCTCACCATCTCCTCGGCCATCCAGAGCATCCACTCGGCCGCCTCCAAGGGCCTCCCGCTCAGCCATCACCCCGGGCACCACCCCATCCACCACCACCACAACCACCACCACCACCCCCACCACGCCACCGCCCTGCCCCCCACAGACTACGACCGCAGCCCCTTCGTCACTTCGCCCGTCAGCATGGCCATGCCCCCGCACGCCACGAGCTACCAGGCGGCCTACGGACACTTCCAGGGCACGCGCACCATCAAGTCCGAGTACCCGGACCCCTACACCAGCTCGCCCGAGTCCATCATGGGCTACCCCTACGTGGACGCCTACCAGGCGGGCTCGCCGCCCAGCTTCCCCCACCTCATCGTGGAGCTGCTCAAGTGCGAGCCGGACGAGCCCCAGGTGCAGGCCAAGATCCTGGCCTACCTGCAGCAGGAGCAGGCCAGCCGGGGCAAGCACGAGAAGCTCAACACCTTCGGCCTTATGTGCAAGATGGCCGACCAGACGCTGTTCTCCATCGTGGAGTGGGCGCGCAGCAGCGTCTTCTTCCGCGAACTCAAGGTACGTTCACGGTCTGTTTGTGTGATGAGAGTGCACATGCTTGAGCGGGCATAGACACACACACACACACACACACACACACCCATTGGCCCAGCGCTATTGTAAAAAAACAAACAAACAAAAAACAGAACTTCATCTCTTGGCTTCTATATACTCTTTTAACTACTGAAATTCAGAGAATGCAGCAGATTTATTTTGTTTTTCTGCCATCTACGTATTATTATTTATTTATTTAGCGTTTCATGACTAAAGTGTGCGCTGCTTGAGACTGGTACTTAATGATTTAACAATTTGTTAGAGACAGTATTAGACAATTTAAAATATTCAAAATGTTTTGAAAATATTTAAACCTCAATTCAATTTGCAATCACTCAACTACTCAAAAGTCCTAATGTGGAACGTGTTTCGCACTCATTTCAGAATAAGGTCAGCCCTCATGTATATTTAGGTTTCTGCAGGCTGTTAATAATTCATTCTGCATCTTGTCTGAATGCTAAATCTTCCACACATTGTTGTTATCATAATTGGCACTTTACTTTGTACACTTTATGAACTTGATCTCATCTCCCTTTTAGCAGCCCTTTCAATGTTCCTCTTTTATGTGCTGGCTCGAGGCTAATGCAGTGTGCACAGGGCAGACTGAGGGGGGGTCCTTTAGCTGCCCCGGCCGTCTGTCTCACCGCCTGATCAAAACTCAGAATTGCGCCGGGCGAGCGTATTTACCCTGTGTGAGACATTTGGGCTATGGCTTGTGAAAACTTTGAGTAGGAGCTTCAGGCACTTTCTGTCCTTACTAACAAGGGTCCCAGTCAGGCTTTTATGTGAGCTGAAGCGCCCGTCTCCCCTTGAAATATCCCTCAGATCTAAGCAGACACTGTGTGAAGATATGCAAATATGAATATGAGATATTTCTTATTAGCATACCGCAATGGTCAAAGAAAATATGACGAGATGACCTTTTCAAGCATGTGGATGGAGTGAATTGTGTAACAAATAGTCTGCTTTTTTCTTCAATCAAAAACAATCTCAGTTGAATCCAATAAGTCAGACTAATTAATTTAACTTTTCATTTAGATGCAATAGAAAGTATCATTTTCATTGTTAAATCTGAGCCAAAGTAAAGTTTGGTTGACACGGCACAACATTTCCTCCTCGACTGCGACCGCGACTGTTCATCACCGCCGCTCGGCCGAAATCCAAACGATTGGAAACCAATGGTAAGGGTCCGCCAACGCCTGGCTGTAAACATGTGATCATCCCCCCTCTAACTCCTCAGAGAGGCGGGGGAGAGCTTCACGCTGGCAGCTCTATCTGCTGTGAATGGAGGTTAATGTTCAGGCGGACATGAAAGGCCCTAGACGAGTCTATGCGTCACCTGTTTGTCTGTCTGCTGCACCGCCAAAGGCTCCAGTGCATATTCATGTTGCCGGGCCTGCTGCGAGAGTCCCTCCAAATATTTTTTTATTTCATTTTCGAGAGGTGGGGAAATAACAAATAAATGAAATATTCACTGCGGCCCAATTATGGCGCAGACGAGAGCCCTTGAAAAACACATGTTGACATTTAGCGCGCGCCGCGTAGCCCGCGCTATTGACATTTTCCCAGATCTGCATTCACATTGAATTGTGCGAGCGGCACTTCAGTGTGTATACACACACTCAGAGGCAGGGCGTGGCTGCGGCTAATAATCGCGGCTAATAATCGCACGTGTTTCACCATTAGCTTTGAATGATCATTTTTCGCTGTGCTGCGAAGCCTCCCTGTTGCTCCCGCTGCCTCATCCTAATTCAATTATCTGAGCCCACTTGTGTGTGTCACTCGCAGAATGACATGTCATTATGTTTGCCTAATGACTGCCCATATTAGCCCAGCTTAGCAGTAATTGAGCCGGGTGCCTGTTACAAAGGTAGAAAATGACCCGGGCTAAATGCGGGAGAAACCAATTCCTGCATCTCCCCAATAAACCTCCCCCGCTCCCGTTGCGGGGGGGGCGGTGGGTGGGGTGTGGGGGGTTGTACCACAGCGGTCCGCGGGGGGTGTATTTCACTCAAGTGACCGAGGTAATTGAGGTTACCCCCCCTCCTCCCTTCCTCCCCCGTTTTGTAAAGAGCCATCCAGAGCACAAGGGGGATTGAAAAATGATGCGCTAGCTGTGCCTCTGACAGCTTTTCCCACAGACCCCCCACACCCCCACACCCCTTTCCTTCCTGGTTTCTAATTAGTAACGATGGGAGGGCTGTTGTTGAGCGGAAAGCTTAGTGTGGCTGATGGGAGGAGAGAAAGGGCCATGTAAGCCCTCCTGAGCCAAACTGCCAGCCAGCGCGCTCTCCCTCTCCCACACACGCTTCTCTGCTCCGCACAGATTTTTACATTTATTCATTTATATTATTTAACTGCAACTGGAACTTCATGTGGACTGCTTTGATTTGTGCCTTAATCATAATTCGACAGTGATATTAGCATTGCTGTCATGGCCGATAGCTGATATTTACCGATGTTGATATGATGTATGGAAACAAGTTTCTATGATAATCTCATTTTGAAAAACACGTGTACACACTGTGAATTCGAACAAGTAAAGCCGTTCTTTATTTCCAAAACATTTGAAATAAATTTACCACATTGTTTCCTCTCATATGAACATTTTGGCCGATACCGATAACTGATCCCAGCAAACATTTTCACGTATAACTGCACGTCAAACCACTACATCTAGTCAGGGTCTAATTATATATTCTGAATGGAAATCTTAGCGACGTAATTCCTCTACTTCCCCACAACGTGTCCAGATTCAACGATTTTTGAAAGACAAAAGATCGCACCTCATGCAGGATTCGATCCTACGGCGCCCGCTTCGCAGTCATGTGTCTTATCCATTAGGCCACCGAATTAGTTACAAATGCTACGGATTTGGTCATATATAGAGATACTTAACATTGAGCACTTAGCATTTTGACGGTCCCGACTGGAAGTTGCGTTGATAGGCTAGCTGCCTCGCTAATTCTGTTTCATGATTTCAACCAGCAATGAGACAGGTATATTTATATAATTTACAATAATATAACCAACGTGACTTTAGCAGACAGCATAGCACATCCAAAACCCACAACACTGCGTTTAGTTACGGCAAGAGAAATGGGACAATACCACAGGATTCAGGAAGTTTGTGATAAATACAAGCCCATAGCAAGAGACACTTGCACTTATATGACATAAACGTGTTTTCATATTAAAAAAAGAAAAGGGCGTTCAATAAAAGTCGTCATTGCAGGTGGAGTGCATGTCACACTGTGAGTATCTGATCACACAACAGGTAAATTGTCAATCAAATGTCATTTTTATTCAACAAAAACACAAAAGACACCTACATGTGGTGTTTTCAAAGCAATATGAGGTCAATATTTTTTGTTTTGAAGTGACAGTCTAAACGTTACTTTGGAGGAATGTGGAGAGAACGTCAGACTTAGATGGTAGATGCCAAACCACAATTCTATCGTCTGGTGATGTCGCGGTCAAGACGATGTTTGCTGGGATATTACAGTTTGCTCATCAGACCGATATGACATATTACAGTAGAAAATGACTAACATCAGCCGATACCGATATGATTGCTGATATACGTATCGTTCATCCCTACTACAGTTCCACACCAAATACATCGAAAGACACACCCATGATCTCTGCTCTCTTTGTTTTATCTACAGTATGTGTGTGTGTGTGTGTGTGTGTGTGTGTGTGTGTGTGTGTGTGTGTCTGTGTGTGTGTGTGTGTGCACGCGCACGCTCGTCTGTGTGTGTGTGTGTGTGTGAGAGAGAGACTGAGTGCATGCTTGTGGTCTTGTACTGCTCAATGGCTACAGCATGGCGCTAACACTGCCAAGGTTAGAGGTTCTCATTCCCTCCCTGTCTAAAAATGTACGCACTCATTGTACTGTAAGACGCTTCAGATAAAAGCCTCTTCACCAAGTGGCTGCGGTGTCACTCTGTGGAAACCTGCGTCGGGGTCGACGACCCAATTCCAAATCTCAGCTTTTATTTTGAAAAAGCTGTGACCGTGTTGACCCCTCCCGCTAATAAAGAGACAACTATTAGATGAGAAAACAGGCAGCAGAAAGACAGGAAGCACCGTAGAGTGAAAAGATTGTCAGAGGAGTGCTGTATAGGAAGCTATAAATACTATGTCCATCTCTCACACACACACACACACATGAAGACACAGACACCACTCACACACGCACAGCCCCTCTCGCTATTCTTAGCGCCGTAAGAACAAAAGAATTTCTCTCCGGTAATAGAGCCGGCCGGCCTGGGAGGATGTGTGAGAGGCGTCTGCCAAAAAAAGTGTTTAAAGATTTAGTTTCCATAAGTTGGCCTCGGTCGCAGGGCTCATAAATATTTAGCCATTAGGAGGACCGTCTAAAGAGCGCTCCCCATTGTTTTCTAATGGCGCTCTCTCTCTCTCTCTCTCTCTCTCTCTCTCTCTCTCTGTCGTTCGCTCGCTCGCTCTCTTTCTGGGAACGAGGCGTGACGTGAGAGACGTTTATTTCGAACACCTTGGATGGGAGCAGGGGAGGGGCGGTGGGGGCTCGTCCAGCCGACCTACCTCAGTTTTGATTGGTTTAACAGCCAACGTCAATTAGAGAGAGCAGGGTCTGGTGCGCTGGTTTTGAAATCAGGGGAATGGTAGCCCGATGAGGGAACGCTTTGGTAAGGTTTAGCTCATGATCACTGGTGGGAATTTAGTTGATAGAATTTGAAGTTGAAGACAGGTGTGTGTGTGTGTGTGTGTGTGTGTGTGTGTGTGTGTGTGTGTGTGTGCGTGTGTGTGTGTGTGTGTGTGTGTGTGTGTGTGTGTGTGTGTGTGTGTGTGTGTGTGTGTGTGTGTGTGTGTGTGTGTGTGTGTGTGCGCGTGTGTCTTTGTTGTTGTTTTTTGTCATATTTTAATTGCAAGTCAGTTGTGTGTATTGGGAATTTCATGACCTTGAGTTCTTTGACACCTGTTAAAACCACACTGAAATTCAAACACACGTGTCACTGAGATTTTTGTTTTGTTTTGACAAATGTACTTTTTGCAGATACACAAACACAGTGGGCCCTATTCTCCCACAAGCCTTCGGCGCTAAAACGGGCCTTAAACGCAAAAAAACGTGCCTTGCGCCTGTTTTGGGACGATATCAATATGGCTTTAGGCTGCCAAATGCGCTTTAGGCCGAATGGGCGTGGCGCAGTCCCAGAATGGGCCAAAGTGGGCGTGTCGGGGCTAAATACCGGCGTACTGCTATCTTCCGACCTGGCGTTAATTTAGCGCCTTGCACCTTTGAAAAGCAGGCCTATTCAGTGGGCCAGTTGTGCGGAGCGCTCCCCTCTGGCTCTCTCCCTCCCCTCTGGCTCTCTCCTCTTTCACCCTTCTCTGTGTCACCTCTCTCCCTCTCTCCTCAGTCTGACAGGCACAATACCGACTGTCTCTGACTCCCTCGCTCAGAGTCCCATAGAAAAAATAAGCTGTAACTTCACTGCAATGTGAATGTCCCAAGATGCTTTGTGTTTCTCCATTTCGCTACTAAATAGCAACCAAATGAGCCGAAAACCTATATTAAGGGAGGATCTAAATAATGTGTAATGGTAAGACAACCTCCAATTGTAGAACATTTCAATATTGGACCAAATAAAACATCGAAATGAAAACACCACCCTATTTTAAACATATATGTCCTACTGGGGCTATATATACCCCTTGTCGATTTAACTTTATTTAGATAAGTGACAGTGGAACGCGCTTCGGAAGCTTCTACTGTCATCTGCTATACTGTGATGTCCGCTCCAATAACTTGGCCCTACTCCACATTTAGTTTTACAATAAAAACACATTTATGCAATGACTTTACATAATGTAGGCTATATTTATGTGCATCATCCTTCCTGCAGCAGGCGAGAGAAAATGATATCTTTCTGGACAAACTTTCACCAATCTAATAGGCTATATTTTTCTAGCTGATGCGTTTAGAACATTATTTTCACTTTGATCTTGCTATAGTGTAGCGTTTTTACATGCTTGCAGTATTTCAACTGCAGTTATATTGGTTTGAGAAGCATCATAATATGGAATAATAGCCGATATATGGAGACAGACAGGATGAAGGGGAGGGGGGGTGGGGGGGGGGGGGGGGGGGGGGGGATCAGAGGCTTGGGTTTCGTCTGGTTTGCTGGACCACTGGAATGGAGCTTAAAGGCAAGCAATGCGATTCGTTTATTGCACTCATCCAATGAACTGACGGTGCATTAATTTTACGCTTAAAAGGCGTGGTTGTAATGGTTGAGTCTGCGTCTAGCGCCAAGACCAAGATATCAAGTGGCGCTGGTCCACGCCCACTGATTTGGGCTGCGCCAGGCGCTCGGCCTAGAAACAGCGCCGATGCAACGATAGGGACCTATGAGTGTGTGTGAGTATATGCTGTAGAAAATGAGTTATTCTACCCCCCCCCCCCCCCCCCCCCCACACACACACACACACACACACATACACACCATAATTTTATCTCTCGAAAGCGGCTAGCAACATTTTTGACAAGTTTACTGTCCTCTGACCGTGAGAAGCAATGTTAATGTGTTGCAGTGTTGCAGTGTCCTTGCATTTGGGCAACAAATTGGCTAGTTTGCTCTACTTGCTTGTCTAATCCAGAGAGGTCTGTGGGGGTTGTTGAAAGGCATTGTGGGAAATGTAGGAACGTAGTAGTGAACACTGAACTTTTCATCTCAAAACCACTTGCGGAATGCATTGAACATCACCGACTCAACCTCTAATGAATGGCCCTAATGATGGAATGTCACTGAAAGAAACAACAAAAACAGAAAACAATAAACCTAGTAAATGCAACATAAAATGACATTTTGCACACAGTGACAAGATCATTAGAAATAAATTAAACTAACGTTGTTGGAGGAAAAAATATAATAGGTCATTGGGGAAGAGTTTGCCTGTGACTGTGTGTGTGTGTGTGTGTGTGTGTGTGTGTGTGTGTGTGTGTGTGTGTGTGTGCATGTGTGTGTGTGTTGTGTGTGTGCGTGCGTGTGTGTGCATGTGTGTGCGTGCGTGCGTGCATGTGTGTGCGTGTGCGTGAGGGTGAGTCACTGCAGCCAGGTCCAGCGCTGCCCTCTCCTCCTCTATTGTTCCAGCGTAGGGATGGCCGCCCTGCCTCCTTTCCTCCAGCTCACATGCTCCAGTAACACAATGTGGAGGCAGAATTTAGCTGGCGATCGGGACTATCGATGATTCATGTGTTTATATCAAACCCCCCCCTCCCCTTCCCTCCCTACACCCTTCACTAAAGGATGTGCGTGTGTTTTGGGGACGACGTGCAGCTTTGTGTTGCTTGTCAG
>NC_139632.1:30271712-30289212 GCF_964638095.1 Poromitra crassiceps
CTCTTGTCTTACCACTGTACACCTGCCCACCTCTTGTCTTACCCTGTACACCTGCCCACCTCTTGTCTTACCCCTTATACCAGCCCACCTCTTGTCTTACCCTGTACACCTGCCCACCTCTTGTCTTACCCCGTATACCAGCCCACCTCTTGTCTTACCCCTTATACCAGCCCACCTCTTGTCTTACCCTGTACACCTGCCCACCTCTTGTCTTACCCCGTATACCAGCCCACCTCTTGTCTTACCCCGTATACCAGCCCACCTCTTGTCTTACCCCGTATACCTGCCCACCTCTTGTCTTACCCTGTACACCTGCCCACCTCTTGTCTTACCCTGTACACCTGCCCACCTCTTGTCTTACCCTGTACACCTGCCCACCTCTTGTCTTACCCCTGTATACATGCCCACCTCTTGTCTTACTCCTGTATACCTGCCCACCTCTTGTCTTACCCCTGTATACCTGCCCACCTCTTGTCTTACCCTGTACACCTGCCCACCTCTTGTCTTACCCTGTACACCTGCCCACCTCTTATCTTACCCCGTACACCTGCCCACCTCTTGTCTTACCCCATATACCTGCCCACCTCTTGTCTTACCCCTGTACACCTGCCCACCTCTTGTCTTACCCCTTTACACCTGCCCACCTCTTGTCTTACCCCTTTACACCTGCCCACCTCTTGCCTTACCCCGTATACCTGCCCACCTCTTGTCTTACCCCTTTACACCTGCCCACCTCTTGTCTCTGTAGGAGACGCTGCTCACAAAGTGTCAGAACACAAATAGCTTCACAAGACCACGTCCACTTGAAGGGTTTCACTGTAAGCAAGCCAACATTGGAGGATAGCGAGATCTATTATTCTAGTGATTGATGGAAGGAAATTCAAGTACTGTATGACACAAGTATGGTACTTTTTGTAAGGACTTAAAGGTCCTGTATTCTTTTTTCAATGATTTTGTCTTCAAATACATGCTTTACAAATAAATGCACTTTAGTTCAAAGTTGATTTAGTTAGATTTAATCAATTCAAATACAAAGTCCTCACAGGCAGGAGCAGGACAGTCACATTACTGGACCCTGATTGGCTGAAACCAGCTCCTCTAATTAAAAGTAGAAATATTGCGTGCTCATTTATAGCGTGTCTTGCACGCTTCGTGTGCTCGCGCATCACGCATGCAAAACTGAGCAGTTACACGCCGCACTGAGCCCACCCACCTTATTATAGTAGTGAGAGGAGGTAAACCTGCTGATTGGGAGGACTTTAGTAATTGCTTAGTGACGGAAGCCAATCAAGATGAAGTCTAGTTGTGATGCATTGACCAGATTTTTTGGAAAACTATGCATAACTAGTAGGGCCTATTTAAGTCCTTGGTTGACAATAATGACACATTTACCGACTGAATGTTCTGTATCTCAGAGCTACTAAACGGTGAACTTCAGGTAATGATTTATTTTGGAAGAGAAGGCTTCAGTTGGCCCTGTGTCTCTCGCTTGTGTCTCTCGCTGCCTCCTTATGTTGCCTTGTTGCGTGGCTTCAATTATCTGCTTGTAATCCAGCCTGGCTGGAGGTTGTGCCTGTGTCTGTCGCCTTCGTCACCAGCCTGTCAACAGTTGTCCCCCGACGTCTATTTCTGATGCTTATTTACGGCTTGTCTATTCTGGACAGAGAGTGTGTGTGTGTGGGGGGGGGGGGGTCTTGGTACAGCACGTCCAGCAGACAATAGATAAGACAGTGGGGGGAGGGAGCGGCTAGGCTTACACTTTAAGAGTCCAGGGGTATTTATATTTACCCGGTAAAGCGGGCGATTGGATTTGCGTGGCGATGAGTGATGCGTGCGGTTCAGAGGAGTAACACTAGACGCTGTGGATGTGTTGTGACGACGGGCGAGAGAATTCAGCGGGGGGCAGCGCGCCAAACCGCCACCCGACCGAGAAAATGGCTTTCGCGCCGCCGGCAAAGTAGGACAAAGACACCTGTTCCCGATCCCGGCTTTAAGCTGGTCTTCATTTTTTCCCTTCTCATTCCTTTTACAGTACGGATTTTTTATGACTCCCACACCATTACCTCTTCCTCACCTCCTCCCATCCCCTCTCTCTCTCTCTCTCTCTCTCTCTCTCATTCTCTCTCTATTTCGTCCGTCTCCCCCAAAACGCCATAACTGAAAAGCTGGCACGGGCCGGCGCTAAATGATTCCATACATGTGAAATAATAAAGGCCCTAATAATAGGCATTACAGCTGCGTTCTTTCAGGATTGTGCCTCTTAGAGGGGGATAAAAAGCGACTTTTCACGCGAGCCGAAACAATGACGAGCAATAAACCAAATATTCCGAAAGGGGACTTGCTCGGCGGGAGAGGTGTCGACAACGCCATTAAACCCTCCAGAAACGAACCAGGGACGCCGAAAGAGCGAGAGAAAAAACGAGCAGCTTTTCAGGTGGCAAGTCGCAGCCTGGCCTTCCCCGGGGCCGATGCATTATATACGCCACATGTTGCACCGCGCACTCCATCATCATCAGCACCGCTAGGCCTCGTACTCCTGCGAGGAGCGCTATCCAGAAGAGCGCGCGTCTCGTCTCTCCCCCTAATAGAGACGCATTTGGGACAGTTTCTCCCGTCAATTACACAAAGCCCGGAGATGCACTTCGGGGAGGCGTGGCCGGCGCCGCGTCTGTTCGGTTCTGACGCCTCGTCTTCCTCGCTCCTCTGTTGTTTACATATCACACGAGCCCTGCAAATAGCTCAATTAGTTAATTCAGATATTTAATTTGTGCCATCAAGGGGCTGCCGCGCTCCCCGGCAAAATCTCTGGAGCGCTGCCAGATGTGACGTGGCCTCGCAGCTGTCTGCTCCACCACCACCCACCACCCTCAACACCCCCCACCCATCCCAGCCACCCCCCAACACCCCCACCCACCCCTCAACACCCCCCACCCACCCAGCCACCCAACCCCGCACGTCAAACGCTAATGGGAATCTGTGTCTCCCGCCCTCTCAGACAGAAAGCATCGCTGCATCTGTCTCCGCATTTTAAAACAGCTTTGGTCTTCTCTGCATGCGTCAGGCTGCATAGTGTATATGCGTCTGTCTGAAAGAGAGAGTGCGTGTGTATGTGTGTGTGTGTGTGTGTGTGTGTGTGTGTGTGTGTGTGTGCATGTGTGTGTGTGTGCGTGTGTGCGTGTGTGTGTGTGCATGTGTGTGAGATAGAGAGAGAGAGAGAGAGAGAGAGAGAGAGATACCATTCTGAATAATACAAGAGGGAAAGCCTTTAGCCTGTTTTCTTCTTCGTTTCTTCTTTTTCTCCTTAACGCACAACCGGCCAGACGGGTGTTATGGGCTCGTTTCCCGCTGTCCGTCAATGAAACTCACACACTCACACACACACACGCACACACACACACACACACACACACACACACACACACACACACACACACACACACACATAAATGTACATATTGTACGCATGCACGTACATAAATGCTTACCCATACTGTAAATCCTCTCTCTCTCTCACACAGAGTCATGATTGTATAATAAATTTAATGAGTAACACGTTATGCTAATCTATACATATTCACCATATACGGTAGTTGCTTAGCATGTATATTAGCAGCATATTGGCTGTTTATTTGTCATTATAAAGCACTTGCATGATCATATTACAACTAGGCCATTAAATAAGAGTTTCCCCTCATTGATATTAAGTAAGGAAGCTATACATGAATTACGATGTTAACATGTGGTACTACAGCACCACCTTATAAGGCCCATACTGTGCAAAGCAGATCATAACTCTTAGTGGATGGCCTAGGACAGTTGTATATATGGTCATTCAGAATAAGACATTAATAAGTGCTTTATAATGACTAACAGCCAATAGCGTATGCTACTAATATGCATGCTAATAAGCAATTAGTTAATGAATATGCTACAATAGTGTTACCATTGATGGCATGTATGGCACTACACAACACCACACACAAACACATAACACACACTCTCTGTGTGTGTGTGTGTGTGTGTGTGTGTGTGTGTGTGTGTGTGTGTGTGTGTGTGTGTGTGTGTGTGTGTGTGTGTGTGTGTGTGTGTGATCAATAGCTCCCAGCCAGGACCCCTATAGCCAGTCTACAGAGCACAACTCACTTCACATTTGGAAGACATTCTTTTAGGTGGGGGGGAGAGGAGAGGAGAGTGGAGTGGCGGGAAGGGGTGGGAGACTGTGTGTGTGTGTGTGTGTGTGTGTGTGTGTGTGTGTGAGAGAGTGTGTGCGTGCGCATGTCTGAGCGTGCGTGTGTGACTATGCAAGTCTGGATATTATTGCCCACAAGCAGCTGTGTGTTTTCAGTCGTATGTAGTAGGGATGCACGATGATATCGGCACGTCATCGGTATTGGCCGATAATTAAAATTAAATATCGTCATCGGCCTAAAACGAACATTTCTGCCGATATGACAGGCCGATAAAATGACACTTTACAGTAATTGTGCCCAAATGTCAATGCGTGTCAAATAAAAAAATTACATGTTTTACATAACCTAAGTTGAAGTAGTTTTCTTATTTTGCCTAGTGAATGTGTACATTTTGAAAAGCATGGTATTTGTCTACAGTATGTCTGCATCTGCCAGTGGGCATCAGGATAAGGGTAGGCATAATAATAATTCAATCAGAGAGACACATTTCTAGAATGACAATGATTTATTAAATGATTAGATACATGAGGCTGTAGCACATTAAATTATATTTGGCGATTAGACTCCGTCATGACGTCAGCTTGATAATGACGTCATGATCAGCCGTGGTAGTGCAGGCAGGAGTAGGATTGAATTTCCCCCCCGTGGAGTCTAGACCTGGTGGTGGTGAAGGTGGTATTGGTCTTGCTGGAGAACGCTTCTGAATCTGAAGACCTCGGAGAGGACTGGAGGAGAATGGGGTGGAGGAGGGACGCAGGAACGCACTGAAAACCCAGCAGACCACACACAGAGAAAAGGCGGCTTTTAGCTTTGACAGCTAGATGATGATGATAGGCTGAATGGAAATATGTGCCTTACTCGGATTGGTGTAATCTAAATGTTACCGCCCACGAACAGTGACGCTAGATAGAAGCGGGAAAAGGATTGATTGATGACGTGGTGGTATGAATGAATGGGCATGACAACTAAAGTGTTTCTCCTTAGGAGAGTGAATAAATGGAGTGAATGAATGACAACTAACAGGTCTCATCTTATAGAATTTTTGCTAAGCTCCATTCTGTTAATTCCACTACAGGAGAGACTTGATGTTCTCTGGAATTAGGTAGAAAAAAAGTTATATATATCGGTATCTGCAATCGGCCAAAAGAGTTGGAAAATATTGGCATATCGGATATTGGGGGGAAAATCCAATATCGAGCATGCCTAGACATGACTGCCTGCAAGTTTGTGTGCACGTGCGTGTGTGTGTGTGCATGCGTGTGCACATGTGTGTGTGTGTGTGTGTGTGTGTGTGTGTGAGTGTGCGTGCGTGCGTGGGTGTGTGTGCATGCATGTGCACGCGTGCGCACGTGTGTGTGTGTGTGTGTGTGTGTGTGTGCGTGCGTGCGTGTGTGTGTGTGTGTGTGTGTGTGTGCGTGTGCGTGCATGGGTGTGTGTGCATGCGTGTGCACGCGTGCGCACGTCTGTGTGTGTGTGTGTGTGTGTGTGTGTGTGTGTGTGTGCGTGTGCGTGCGTGCGTGTGTGTGTGTGTGTGTGTGTGTGTGTGCGTGTGTGTGTGTGTGTGTGTGTGTGTGTGTGTGTGTGTGGAGAAGTAGGGTTACTTTTGGGAGATGGCGCTCCCTGGGCTGCATGTGTATTAGCGGTCTAATGTTCATGTGAATAATTGATTAGGGCCTCTCTGTGTTTTTGATAATTAGTTGATAGCTTCTTAGCTCTAAGCTCTGAGATTTGTGTGTGTGTCTGTCTGTGTGTGTGTGTGTGTGTGTGTGTGTGTGTGTGTGTGTGTGTGTGTGTGTGTGTGTGTTTGCGCGCGCGCGCGCGCGTGTGTGTGTGTGTGTGTGTGTGTGTGTGTGTGTGTGTGTGTGGGTGCGTGTGTGTGTGTGTGGGTGGTGGGGGGTAGGTAGTTTGCTATGAAGGTATCTTGAAAACAATAGGAAAGCTGTTTGGCTCTAAGCTCTCATGGCTTAACTCTGTGCAGAAACGAAGTAACAGAACATGCCTCTCTTTCTCATAACCTGATTTCCTGGAGTGTATACCCCCCGCCCTCTCTCTCTCTCTATCTCTCTCTGTCTCTCTCTCTTTCTCTCTCTCAACGAAGCGCCAGAATAAAATGTATGCATTTTTTGTTATTTTTCGGCAACAAAGCAACTTGGTTAAGATGAGGGTTATGTTTTGGGGTTAGGGTTAAGTCAGAAAGTAAAAACACAACGTGTCTCGCTCGGGAGTCAGGTCATTATTAGTCTCTGTGATGTGTATAACCAATATTCACGTATCTAGAAATGTGATATGTGACATATTTTGGTTGATTTCTGTGGATTCCACAAACATACAACAATGCCTACATTTCATTCTGGCGTGTGGGCTGCTCTCTCTTCTGGATGCACCTCATTACTCCTCATTAAATATTGTGCCTCATTACTTGTCAAATCTGATCATCTCGTCAAAAGCATTATTTTACACCCAGAGAAAGGAAAGGGCTTCAGGCCAGCCGTAGCAGACAACAATCAACATTGCATGCATGAAAAGACCCATTGAAATGCATGAGCGCCCTCTCTGCTCCGTTCTCTTGCCTTATTGATTTGTCTATCTTTAATATGCTTATGCATCAGGTCAAAACAGAATAGAAGAGTTTGGGTGCGCTTGGTTCCTGCCCTGATATCAGACAGAGAAGGGACTTGTTGCAATCGTCGGCGACCTTGAGAAAACAAGACGTTCACAAACAATACTTTGTTTTGTTTTGTTTTGGACTCATGAATGTAGCGCCACGGATTATCGTAGTTGTTACTGTTATTGTCATTATTATGACATGTTACAAGCTATTGTATCAAGAAGTCTTTTTCATGACATTCGTCTGGTGTAGCTTTGAAACTGTTGTTTTTCCCTATGTATTAAGCACAGCAAGTGGCACACTTGCTCGCTAGCATGGCCAGCAACTGCTGGGCGCATTACGGGTTAGAAAATGCATTTCCTATACTCCAGTGGCATGATTGGCATCATGTGTGTGGTATGTCCAGTCCAGACCTTATACGAGGGATCAGCCGAGCAATATTTTGGTAAACAAACCGCGTCACTGGGTGGCAACGGCAATGGAACCCTATGGAGCCTGAGCTTTGGGAGCCTTGAGTGTCTGACTCTAGCCGGCTAACTCTGTTTACATTTTAAAAACTGCGACAGTTCACACAACTTTAACACGACATGCATATATTATACATCAAACTCTTGAGCTAATTCTGCTCTCACTCAGAATGTCAAAAATATAAGCAATGTGATTGTGTTCAAATAAGTGTTAAATGGCTCTATATTCTGACAGCAATCACTGAAATAGAGTGTTTGGTCAGTGACTTGAAACCCCCAACCCCCCACTGTCCTCTATCTCTCTCCTGTAGTCCTGCAGGCTGGGCGGACGTATCTCCGCAACCGTAACTCGTAGAGACTCGCGGATTGGATAGTTTGAGGTCGGCGCCAATTTTGATCCAATCAGAGAAAAGTTGACATTTTCTAAGAAAGGGAAGGTCCAATCGTGATCCCTATAAAGGACTATATGTATTTTTTCACCCCGAATCCAATGCCGCCATCCCTGAGTCTCTATGACTTACGCTTGCGGAGATATGTCCGCCCAGCCTGCAGGACTACAGGAGAGAGATAGAGGAGAGTGGGGGGTTGGGGGTTTCAAGTCACTGACCAAACACTCTATTTCAGTGATTGCTGTCAGAATATAGAGCCATTTAACACTTATTTGAACACAAAAACATCGCTGAATGCAGCTTTAACATTTGTTTGGCACAACTCATACTATTAACTGCCACGGGGTTTCGCATTTCTGGGTGGCAAGTGACGTCACGCTGATTCGTCCTATTAGGCCCAGCGCTTGTTTACTCTCCTCTCTACAAGGCCTGCGACAAGAGGATATGTTGGGATGGGGGGGGGGGTGCAATCACATGTGTGCTTTTTGTTCTTCCTCTCTGCCACCAGCCTGGGACAGAGAGAGAGGAGTGTTGGGATGTTTGGATGGGGAGGTGGGGAGAGGGGGGGCGGGGCCAATCGAAAGCGCCGTGTTCTCAGGGTCGAAGGTCGGCTTCCAGAGTCTGTTAATGCGGTCACCGTGGGAACCGATCAATCCCAGTGCCTCAACGGTATCGATCAGACGTGGGCACACACACAAACATACACACACACGCACGCACATACACACACACACTCAGACACACACTTGCACTCTCTCACACACACACGCCCACACACACACACACACACACACACACACACACACACACACACACACACATGGGGGGGAGCACTCATTCCCTCTTGCAAAGCAGACGATGCACTCATCCTAACATACAGACAGAGTTAAGTGCATGGATGTATGCATGTCATAATGTACACAGAGAAGCATCGACAAACACACACACAGACATACATATACTCACACACACACACACACACACACACACACACACACACACACACACACACACACACACACACACACACACACACACACACACACATACACACACACACACACACATACACACACACACACACACACACACTAGGGGTGGGAATCACAGAGTAACTCATGATATGATAGTATCAGGATACGTTGTCCATGGTAACGATGTTATCACGATACAGAGATTTTGCGATACCTGATACGTTGTAAGACTTCTGGACATTTTTCTGCATTTTTTTCTTGGTTTTTATAGATCCATCTTCTGATACAATTAGACCCATCATAATATTTGTAGCATAGGTGACAATCAAACCCCTAACTGCTCTACCTGTTACTTTTTCTTACTTGAACCATAAATCGGACACGTCGACCCCTTTGACCCTTTGAAAGCAGTTAAAAATCATTTAAAAATACACATGTATACATATATAATTTCAAAAAATACATAATGCATCTTTTTGCCTTAATGCCCTGGTAAATGGTGGTCTGTCGATACGAGGCCTTTGTGCACCAGCGGCCATATTTCTCTGAGCCCACAGGTGGCCGTCGGCATCTCTATGGCTGTTTAGGGACATAATAGGAGTGTAGGGTTTCCAGTGGGGATAAACCCACAGGCATTCTCCACTAGCTGATATGCTGCGTTACATTTACAGTACACGCCACCACCAAACAGGTGCCAGTGACATGAGATGCTCATGAGTCTGTATGTGATGATATACAGATATAGTGGCGCAGTGCTTCTGCCAGTAGATTTATAGTACACTTCACAGTGAGTATCAAACTGGTCATACATCATATTTATTCCACAAATAGGTTTCTATAATGTAAAAACCTTTGGGGGAATTTTGGAAATTTGGAAGTTCCATTCAGCCTTTCTGATTTGATGCATCATAATGGCAAGAAATACTTTGACGGAAGCCAAGCTTATATGATATACAGAAATGCTGCATGCGGTAAAACCCAGCTCCTGCCTAGTCAAGACTATCTCTAGTCTAAAGCCAAAGCCATAGACTAGCAGTAGCAGTGAAAACCCTGTCCCAGGGGTTGGTAGTCAGTTTTCTACTCTACCAGACAAAATGGCGGGTAACCAAGCAGCATCTTTTTTTATTTAAAAATAAAAAATAAAATAAATAAAATAAAAAATAAAATCTGGCTGTTGAACTTGGAATCCACCAACCAACTTTAACTAGTGGCTGACAGAACTTGTCAAGCTTGCCATGCATATGACGACTACTACCATTCCCCTCAGTGCCCCAGCACCCCTCCCACCTCCACCCCTTCCCACCTCCACCCCCGCACCACCAGCAGCGCCACCTGCCACCTGCTCCCTTTCCCAGCATGCTTATCACCCCGGCCCAAATGGACTCCATGCCATGATAAACAAGAGCGGCAGATCTCTGCTTGGTTGAGGTCTGGGTGGAGCGAGGCCGTGGATTGGATAATGGTTTTTATTCCTCCACTCCTGCAGTCTCTGGGGAAGAGCTGGGGACGGTTTGGAACATGGAGGTCACATAGTTGGTACATCCCAGGGGTTTAGTCACTCACTCAGACTGTTTTGCTGATGGTTATAACTCTATTTGTGGCTTTTGAAAAGTGCTGTTGCCAAACATTGATTTACAGAGGTATTCAGCTGGCACT
Source organism: Poromitra crassiceps (assembly GCF_964638095.1). Taxonomy (NCBI): domain Eukaryota; kingdom Metazoa; phylum Chordata; class Actinopteri; order Beryciformes; family Melamphaidae; genus Poromitra; species Poromitra crassiceps. The sequence continues at coordinate 30,281,997 of NC_139632.1, forward strand.
TTGGCTATTTCATCTGACCTGAAATGAGATACTGTCTTGATGATGTTCAGTGGTGACCTACTGTATTATACTTTTTAAGGAGCGAGGACGACTTATAATTTGGTCTTTATTGAGACAGTAGGAAGCATGAGAGTGATAGAGGATATAGACTGACATTTATTTATTTATTTATTCATACCCCCCCTTTTCTCCCCAATTGTACTTGGCCAATTCACCCTGCTGTCCCGGTCGCCAGCCGCTTCTTATCTTTTCACCTGACAGGAAAGAGATTCATCGGCAGGATGTAGTGCATGGGAGGATCACACTATTCCCCCCAGTTCCGCTCCCCCGAACAGGCACCCGGGCTGTCCAGAGGAGGCACTAGTGCAGCAACCAGGACACATACCCTTAATCGTGTGCCTGTGTGAATGCCTGCCAACGTAATACGGGGTCTCGAACCTGCAACCCTCGTGTTGGTAGACTGAATCTCCCACTGCACTACCCGGACCTGGACCCGGACCCAGATAGTCAGTTATGGTAGAGATTTGATCCCAGGTTAGCAGTTACCCATGTTCCCCTAAATTCTTAAGCACTGCACCATCTCTGAACGCAATGATAGCCAATTACTTGAACAAAACCTCTATTGTCGGCGAAGGAAAACCCAAATTGAGACGTTTTTCAATGAAAGCACCGAGCTAAACTGCCAGCGAGTGGCGTTCGAGCGTGACATGGTTCAGCCGTGTGGGTAACGCTGTGAGAACAATAGGCGCTGTTCTAGGTGAATTAATGGCGGCTCCCAGGTGAATACGGGGCCTGTTCGGCACGAGGCGAACAGATGCCAAGACAAGACCGCACCAAAGGAGGGCAGCAAGAGACGCACCAAAGGAGGGCAGCAAGAGACGCACGGACATTGATGTCGACTTCAAACCTCACCTGTGGTACTCCAAGACGCCACTGATTCTTTTCCAGCAGAGAGAGAGGAGATAGAGGCAGAGCTATTGTTTATGTAAATGGGATTTTAGGCAGTGTGTGTGTCTCTGTGTGTGTGTGTGTGTGTGTGTGTGTGTGTGTGTGTGTGTGTGTGTGTGTGTGTGTGTGTGTTATTTCCCCCTCCGCCGCGGTAAAAAAAGTAGCATGATTCCCTCCATTCATTAAGACTCCACTGAAGGAGATTCCATTAATCTGTTCATTAGGCAACATCAAAAATGGAAGTACTTATTAAAATCAGATCCAGCTGTGTGCTCTCGTTAAGACCTGCCTGCTCGTGGCACTAGACCAAAACCCGGGCACAAAAAGAGAGAGGGGGGGGGGGGGGGGGGGGAGACAGATTCTACTACATTTGGCTGTTTGGACTCCACACGCTGTAATAATTGCTCTCCTCTTAGCAGGGGGGAGATGAATAAACATGACTTTTGTCAGCAAGCATCTGAATGCTTCGTTTCCAATTAATTTACATTTGTCCAGAAATGGAGGGAATCTCTGCAGTTAATCTCTATGTTTTATTTTCTCAATTCCCCCCAAGTCTTATCTCATTCTCTCATTCCTTCTGGCACTTTCATTGTCTCTCTCTCTCTCTCTCTCTCTCCCTCTCTCCCTCTCCCCCCCCCCCTCCCTCTCTCTCTCTCTCTCTCTCTTCTCATTCCCTGTCTGGCACTTTAATTCCCTCTCTCTCTCTCTCTCTCTCTCTCTCTCTCTCTCTCTCTCTCTCTCTCTCTCTCTCTCCCTCTCTGGAAAATCACATTAATCTCAGCCGGTGGTTTTGAACAAAAGCTATGGGCTAAGCGATTGATCCAGGCATTGATCCCACTCGCCTGAGCGATCATAAAGGTGTTCAATTGGTTTCTTGGAGGATATGTATTTTTCATTGCTGGCTGCTCCAAGTAGAAGGAGTTCCTGGTCGGGAGGGGGGGATAAAAAATAAAAAGAATGAACACCGGTGATGATTTTAAATATTAAAGAGAGCACACCTTGGAAAGTAGCCGTAAACGTGGATTTTGAGGGCAGTTTGAAGCGATTTCTTGGGATGTTGCTTTCTGCATCAACCTGAACCCTAACAAGGTGAATCCCTGTCATGAGTTTTGCACCAAGCCAAGGACAGGTGGAGACTGTCCAAAGGGCTACAGTGGAGTGGACAGGTGGAGACTGTCCAAAGGGCTTCAGTGGAGTGGACAGGTGGAGACTGTCCAAAGGACTTCAGTGGACAGGTGGAGACTGTCCAAAGGGCTTCAGTGGAGTGGACAGGTGGAGACTGTCCAAAGGACTTCAGTGGACAGGTGGAGACTGTCCAAAGGGCTTCAGTGGACAGGTGGAGACTGTCCAAAGGGCTACAGTGGAGTGGACAGGTGGAGACTGTCCAAAGGGCTTCAGTGGAGTGGACAGGTGGAGACTGTCCAAAGGACTTCAGTGGACAGGTGGAGACTGTCCAAAGGGCTTCAGTGGACAGGTGGAGACTGTCCAAAAGGCTTCAGTGGACAGGTGGAGACTGTCCAAAGGGCTTCAGTGGACATGTGGAGACTGTCCAAAGGGCTTCAGTGGAGTGGACAGGTGGAGACTGTCCAAAGGACTTCAGTGGACAGGTGGAGACTGTCCAAAGGGCTTCAGTGGACAGGTGGAGACTGTCCAAAGGGCTTCAGTGGACAGGTGGAGACTGTCCAAAAGGCTTCAGTGGACAGGTGGAGACTGTCCAAAGGGCTTCAGTGGACAGGTGGAGACTGTCCAAAGGGCTTCAGTGGACAGGTGGAGACTGTCCAAAGGACTTCAGTGGACAGGTGGAGACTGTCCAAAGGGCTTCAGTGGACAGGTGGAGACTGTCCAAAGGGCTTCAGTGGACAGGTGGAGACTGTCCAAAGGGCTTCAGTGTAGTGGACAGGTGGAGACTGTCCAAAGGGCTTCATTGGAGTGGACAGGTGGAGACTGTCCAAAGGGCTTCAGTGGACAGGTGGAGACTGTCCAAAGGGCTTCAGTGGACAGGTGGAGACTGTCCAAAGGACTTCAGTGGAGTGGACAGGTGGAGACTGTCCAAAGGACTTCAGTGGAGTGGACAGGTGGAGACTGTCCAAAGGGCTTCAGTGGACGCCGGTGTAGAAGAAAGTGGTACATCGCAACACACATGTCTTTCATTCGACTAGTGCGACTAGGGGCCGATTGCACAAAACACCTTGAGTTAAGATTTTCCTTAAAGTCCGAGTTAAGGTTTCCATAAAATAAAATATTTCTGTCACATGCACAGTACACGTTATCTGTATTTTAAGACATTGCATTAATTTCATGAAATTTCCTATCTGTCCAGTCCAGTCTGCTATGCTCAGTGTGTAGGGTTCTGTAAAAGAATAGCGATTGGTCTGTTGTACCTCTGGTTTGATGAATTGCCAGAAGAAGTTCTTGTTTGCCTATCCAAATCATTCTCTGCGATCTTCATGGTAAGCTGTGCTGCTCTTAGCTTAATGGCTGCTGAATTGACTCAGTTACACCAATTTACAACCGCTTACATGGTGTTAAGTAGTAAACAAGCTTGTTTCCTATGGAGTTGACATCACTGGAAAATCATAAATTATCTTATCTTATCTCCATTTTCCATGACCATGTGGCGCGATAAGAATTAACCAACAAGAAAATAAATTAGCCATTTTATTGCTCCATAAACTGTCAATTTGAACTTTGTAGAGTCATATTCTGAAGAAATCAAATTGGGAAAGGTTGTAATCAGGATACAGCAATCGGCCAGTGTTTCACTGGCTGAATATCGGCTGCAATTGATGCCATTCAAGAGTGGGCTGAAAACACGAGGCGATATGCGGCCATCTCCTTCATGTCAGATAGCTGGTATTATCAGAGAGAGCAGGCAGCGCATCCTGTAAGATCAGGCGGCGCAGCTCGCCACTCGTCTGACAGGGCAAGGGAAGAGCTTGTCAGGGAAACAGCTCGTGTCACCAGCTCTTAGAAGGTCAATGAACTGAACCCCAACCCCCGGCCCGCCCCCCACGCCCCTCTGTCTGTCACCACCCCCCACCCCCTCTTCCAGGCGGGTGTCCCCCCTGCCCTCGCCTAGCCCGCTATCGCCCGCCGTCATCCCCTCTGCACCGTCCCCTTTTGATGACCCGGGCCTCTTGTCAGAGAAAGGCTTCCAGGCAGGCAGAGCGAGGACAGCCCTTTGATGAGGACCCCGACACTCACCAACACCGCTGACATGCAGAGGGGGTGGGGGTGGCGGCTTTGAAGAACCCTGGGTCTTACACGCACGCACGCACGCACGCTCTCACTCACACACACACACACACACACACACACACACACACACACACACACACACACACACACACACACACACTTCCAGGGCCCTTAGTTTGGCTCAGCGTTGGAGAGAGACGAGAGGAAGGGAGTCAGAAGTACTCCATCGCTCTCTGATGCTTTTAATGACGGCATTTGAATTTTGCCCTCGTCCGGAGCTCCAGACGCCTCCAGTGCAGGACCGCAAAAACACTGATGTAGTGTAGAGAGCAGGAGGGACAGAAAGAGTCAAAACACTGATGTAATGTAGAGAGCATGGAGGGACAGAAAGAGTCAAAACACTGATGTAATGTAGAGAGCAAGAGGGACAGAAAGAGTCAACACACTGATGTAATGTAGAGAGCAGGAGGGACAGAAAGAGTCAAAACACTGATGTAATGTAGAGAGCAGGAGGGACAGAAACAGTCAAAACACTGATGTAGTGTAGAGAGCAGGAGGGACAGAAAGACCAGTAGGAGCAGTGAGTGAGAGCAGGCTGGCCCAGTGCAGGTGAAGCATGGTACTGATGCAGCAGACATCCTCAGCTGGGTGGGTCTAAAGGGCAGCACAGTCAGGCAGCCTGCAGGCTCCTGCAGTGATACTGCTGTTATGTCTGCCTGCTCAGTAAACACACAGCCCTCAGTCATAACAAGCCCAACAACAAGAGATAGGCAGCAGACTGGGCCCGGGCCAGCGCCGCGTCATTCAAGCTAATAAAGTGCCGAGCATTCGCTGGCACAGAGAGACAGTTGTTGACATGGAGTTACCGCACAAAGTCTGTGCAGATCTCAACAAATACAGCGCTGTGCACATATCCAGATGCCGGCACACGGATCAAAAAGACATTCCTCTCAAAGGTGACCGTGCTGCACCTGCCCGCGGGTCACGGAGGGACGCCATCGATCCACATTCTCCCTGGCTGACACATGTGGCGCGTGACGTCACAGGCCGTTCTCACAGACTCGAAGTAAGAAAGAATCTCACAACACCAGCAAACCACAGTCTGCCCCGAAAGAGATACAGCATTCCCAATCATACCATGAGGGGCGGGGGGCGGGGGCAGGAATGGCTTCTTTTCCTCATTCCTTCCTTCTCAATGTGGCCTTTCTGGCTATGTGCTGTAATGATTAACGCGTCCGGGCATGGGAAGAGACCGGCGCTTACAATGGAGTGGGTTGTTGTGGTGTAGCGAAGCCGCCATTGGACTTGCGTCAGCGTCCGCGAGCTCACCTGGTCGGCCTGGGAGCCAGCGGCTGGCACTCAGCACAGGAAAGTGGCTACTTAATCATTAGTAAGCGGTGGAATCAGTCAGAAGTGGCTGGCACCGGGCAAACAGATAAAGCTCGTAACATTGTAACATTGTCAAATCAGGCACGTAACTGAAGTGATTCACAGAGGGTGGAAAGGTTCACATGAGAACGCCGTGGGCTTTGTGTGCTTTTGAGTTTTGCGCAAGGTTGACAAACTGCGCCTGTGGTACGCAGTTAATCAATATAGCGATCGACCTGCGAGCAAGCTTACATGTGTGGCACACACGTCTGTGATGGGAGACGAGACGGATCCTTACGTGCTGTTTTCATCTTTCATGCACCTGGAATGAAGCATTTTATTGTATCAGTTAAATGTGCACAGTTTGTACGACTTAATGTGAGATAGTAAGAACACAAGGGTCAACAAGTGTCCTCAGGTCTTTTTTCTCTCTGGATATTTTTCCTTTGTGTTGGCAGCATTAGTATTCATGAAATTCAAAATCACTCTATTCACCGAGTACAAGACATTTTCAGGGATTTATCTTGATGATGTTGCTGCAGAGACATAACGACTTACACACAGTGATTATCAACCTTTTTTCATATCAAGGACCCCTAATTTACTAGACATTAGAGCCACAGACCCCCATTGGATGAGATTTTGTCTCTTTGACCCAAATCTGAGAATATTTGTATTGTTATTCTGTCCAGAATTCCATCACTATCTGCATTGTAGGTAGAGAGATAACAGAGAAACTATGATCAAAACAGCCATGCGTCTACATTCTCTATTTATAGTAACTGAAATAATGGTGAAGTTAACAATTCATACATTTTCTGGGGACCCCCAGGAATACTCTCAAGTACCCTTGGTGGTTCCCGGGACCCCATGTTGAGAACCACTGACTGTAACCAAGTACATGATACTGTCTACCTGGAAAAATGGAAGATTTAAAAGAGACAACAGTGATAATGCATATCACTCTGGTCTTCATAGGCACACATTCTGGTTGCAGGTGGAGGTGTGCCGAGGGCCTGGTTATGGTAGTGAACCATCGTGTGTCTTCTGATCTTTTCTAACCAGGTGGACGACCAGATGAAGCTGCTGCAGAACTGCTGGAGCGAGCTGCTCATCCTCGACCACATCTTCCGGCAGGTGATGCACGCCAAGGAGGGCTCCATCCTATTGGTCACCGGCCAGCAGGTGAGTCACGCCAAACCTCTCCTCCTCCAACCGCCATCACCCGCCCTTCCCTCCTCCTCCCCCCAAACCCCCGCCAAGTAAGGCCGTGTCAGCTACAACAGCACCTTCAACACTTCCTTCAAAGTGATATCGACCACTCGGCCGCACCGGAGTCACTGCTCCATTAAAAATAGATTATGCTTATAGATATTAAACTAATGCGACCACAACAATCAATTATGCATTGCTTACTTTTTTTTCCTCTCGGTGCATAAGGACTCTGACAGCGAATAAATAAAGCCCTTGGTTAAGCATGCATAGCGGGTGGGAGGGAGGGAGGAAGGGAGAGACGGTGGGACGGTGTGTGTGTGTGTGTGTGTGTGTGTGTGTGTGTGTGTGTGTGTGTGTGTGTGTGTGTGTGTGTGTGTGTGTGTGTGTGTGTGTGTGTGTGTGTGTGTGTGTGTGTGTGTGTGTGATATTTCGCTTCACCGATGCCCCTGAGGAGGTTGGTGGGAGCCGATGCCTGAGGCCCTGATGA
>NC_139632.1:30296622-30301622 GCF_964638095.1 Poromitra crassiceps
GCTGATGGTTATAACTCTATTTGTGGCTTTTGAAAAGTGCTGTTGCCAAACATTGATTTACAGAGGTATTCAGCTGGCACTTTGGCTATTTCATCTGACCTGAAATGAGATACTGTCAGTGTCTTGATGATGTTCAGTGGTGACCTACTGTATTATTCTTTTTAAGGAGCGAGGACGACTTATAATTTGGTCTTTATTGAGACAGTAGGAAGCATGAGAGTGATAGAGGATATAGACTGACATTTATTTATTTATTTATTCATACCCCCCCTTTTCTCCCCAATTGTACTTGGCCAATTCACCCTGCTGTCCCGGTCGCCAGCCGCTTCTTATCTTTTCACCTGACAGGAAAGAGATTCATCGGCAGGATGTAGTGCATGGGAGGATCACACTATTCCCCCCAGTTCCGCTCCCCTGAACAGGCACCCGGGCTGTCCAAAGGAGGCACTAGTGCAGCAACCAGGACACATACCCTTAATCGTGTGCCTGTGTGAATGCCTGCCAACGTAATACGGGGTCTCGAACCTGCAACCCTCGTGTTGGTAGACTGAATCTCCCACTGCACTACCCGGACCTGGACCCGGACCCAGATAGTCAGTTATGGTAGAGATTTGATCCCAGGTTAGCAGTTACCCATGTTCCCCTAAATTCTTAAGCACTGCACCATCTCTGAACGCAATGATAGCCAATTACTTGAACAAAACCTCTATTGTCGGCGAAGGAAAACCCAAATTGAGACGTTTTTCAATGAAAGCACCGAGCTAAACTGCCAGCGAGTGGCGTTCGAGCGTGACATGGTTCAGCCGTGTGGGTAACGCTGTGAGAACAATAGGCGCTGTTCTAGGTGAATTAATGGCGGCTCCCAGGTGAATACGGGGCCTGTTCGGCACGAGGCGAACAGATGCCAAGACAAGACCGCACCAAAGGAGGGCAGCAAGAGACGCACCAAAGGAGGGCAGCGAGAGACGCACGGCCATTGATGTCGACTTCAAACCTCACCTGTGGTACTCCAAGACGCCATTGATTCTTTTCCAGCAGAGAGAGAGGAGATAGAGGCAGAGCTATTGTTTATGTAAATGGAATTTTAGGCAGTGTGTGTGTGTGTGTGTGTGTGTGTGTGTGTGTGTGTGTGTGTGTGTGTGTGTGTGTGTGTGTGTCTCTGTGTGTGTGTGTGTGTGTGTGTGTGTGTGTGTGTGTGTGTGTGTGTGTGTGTGTGTGTGTGTTATTTCCCCCTCCGCCGCGGTAAAAAAAAGTAGCATGATTCCCTCCATTCATTAAGACTCCACTGAAGGCGATTCCATTAATCTGTTCATTAGGCAACATCAAAAATGGAAGTACTTATTAAAATCAGATCCAGCTGTGTGCTCTCGTTAAGACCTGCCTGCTCGTGGCACTAGACCAAAACCCGGGCACAAAAAGAGAGGGGGGGGGAGAGACAGATTCTACTACATTTGGCTGTTTGGACTCCACACGCTGTAATAATTGCTCTCCTCTTAGCAGGGGGGAGATGAATAAACATGACTTTTGTCAGCAAGCATCTGAATGCTTCGTTTCCAATTAATTTACATTTGTCCAGAAATGGAGGGAATCTCTGCAGTTAATCTCTATGTTTTATTTTCTCAATTCCCCCCAAGTCTTATCTCATTCTCTCATTCCTTCTGGCACTTTCATTGTCTCTCTCTCTCTCTCTCTCTCTCTCTCTCCTTCTCTCTCCCCCCCTCTCTCTCTTTCTCTCTCTTCTCATTCCCTGTCTGGCACTTTAATTCCCTCTCTCTCTCTCTCTCTCTCTCTCTCTCTCTCTCTCTCTCTCTCTCTCTCTCTCTCTCTCTCTCTCTCTCTCTCTGGAAAATCACATTAATCTCAGCCGGTGGTTTTGAACAAAAGCTATGGGCTAAGCGATTGATCCAGGCATTGATCCCACTCGCCTGAGCGATCATAAAGGTGTTCAATTGGTTTCTTGGAGGATATGTATTTTTCATTGCTGGCTGCTGCAAGTAGAAGGAGTTCCTGGTCGGGAGGGGGGGATAAAAAATAAAAAGAACGAACACCGGTGAAGATTTTAAAATATTAAAGAGAGCACACCTTGGAAAGTAGCCGTAAACGTGGATTTTGAGGGCAGTTTGAAGTGATTTCTTGGGATGTTGCTTTCTGCATCAACCTGAACCCTAACAAGGTGAATCCCTGTCATGAGTTTTGCACCAAGCCAAGGACAGGTGGAGACTGTCGAAAGGGCTACAGTGGAGTGGACAGGTGGAGACTGTCCAAAGGGCTACAGTGGAGTGGACAGGTGGAGACTGTCCAAAGGGCTTCAGTGGAGTGGACAGGTGGAGACTGTCCAAAGGACTTCAGTGGACAGGTGGAGACTGTCCAAAGGACTTCAGTGGAGTGGACAGGTGGAGACTGTCCAAAGGACTTCAGTGGAGTGGACAGGTGGAGACTGTCCAAAGGACTTCAGTGGACAGGTGGAGACTGTCCAAAGGACTTCAGTGGAGTGGACAGGTGGAGACTGTCCGAAGGGCTTCAGTGGACAGGTGGAGACTGTCCAAAGGACTTCAGTGGAGTGGACAGGTGGAGACTGTCCGAAGGGCTTCAGTGGACAGGTGGAGACTGTCCAAAGGACTTCAGTGGAGTGGACAGGTGGAGACTGTCCAAAGGGCTACAGTGGAGTGGACAGGTGGAGACTGTCCAAAGGGCTACAGTGGACAGGTGGAGACTGTCCAAAGGACTTCAGTGGAGTGGACAGGTGGAGACTGTCCAAAGGGCTACAGTTGGAGACTGTCCAAAGGGCTTCAGTGGACAGGTGGAGACTGTCCAAAAGGCTACAGTTGGAGACTGTCCAAAGGGCTTCAGTGGACAGGTGGAGACTGTCCAAAAGGCTACAGTTGGAGACTGTCCAAAGGGCTTCAGTGGACAGGTGGAGACTGTCCAAAGGGCTTCAGTGGACAGGTGGAGACTGTCCAAAGGGCTTCAGTGGACAGGTGGAGACTGTCCAAAGGGCTACAGTGGAGTGGACAGGTGGAGACTGTCCAAAGGGCTTCAGTGGACGCCGGTGTAGAAGAAAGTGGTACATCGCAACACACATGTCTTTCATTCGACTAGTGCGACTAGGGGCCGATTGCACAAAACACCTTGAGTTAAGATTTTCCTTAAAGTCCGAGTTAAGGTTTCCATAAAATAAAAGATTTCTGTCACATGCACAGTACACGTTATCTGTATTTTAAGACATTGCATTCATTTCATGAAATTTCCTATCTGTCCAGTCCAGTCTGCTATGCTCAGTGTGTAGGGTTCTGTAAAAGAATAGCGATTGGTCTGTTGTACCTCTGGTTTGATGAATTGCCAGAAGAAGTTCTTGTTTGCCTATCCAAATCATTCTCTGGGATCTTCATAGTAAGCTGTGCTGCTCTTAGCTTAATGGCTGCTGAATTGACTCAGTTACACCAATTTACAACCGCTTACATGGTGTTAAGTAGTAAACAAGCTTGTTTCCTATGGAGTTGACATCACTGGAAAATCATAAATTATCTTATCTTATCTCCATTTTCCATGACCATGTGGCGCGATAAGAATTAACCAACAAGAAAATAAATTAGCCATTTTATTGCTCCATAAACTGTCAATTTGAACTTTGTAGAGTCATATTCTGAAGAAATCAAATTGGGAAAGGTTGTAATCAGGATACAGCAATCGGCCAGTGTTTCACTGGCTGAATATCGGCTGCAATTGATGCCATTCAAGAGTGGGCTGAAAACACGAGGCGATATGCGGCCATCTCCTTCATGTCAGAGAGCTGGTATTATCAGAGAGAGCAGGCAGCGCATCCTGTAAGATCAGGCGGCGCAGCTCGCCACTCGTCTGACAGGGCAAGGGAAGAGCTTGTCAGGGAAACAGCTCGTGTCACCGGCTCTTAGAAGGTCAATGAACTGAACCCCAACCCCCGGCCCGCCCCCCACGCCCCTCTGTCTGTCACCACCCCCCACCCCCTCTTCCAGGCGGGTGTCCCCTCTGCCCTCGCCTAGCCCGCTATCGCCCGCCGTCATCCCCTCTGCACCGTCCCCTTTTGATGACCCGGGCCTCTTGTCAGAGAAAGGCTTCCAGGCAGGCAGAGTGAGGACAGCCCTTTGATGAGGACCCCGACACTCACCAACACCGCTGACATGCAGAGGGGGTGGGGGTGGCGGCTTTGAAGAACCCTGGGTCTTACACGCACGCACGCACGCACGCACGCTCTCACTCACACACACACACACACACACACACACACACACACACACACACACATACACACACACACACACACACACACACACACACACACACACACACACACACACACACACACACACACACACACACACACACACACTTCCAGGGCCCTTAGTTTGGCTCAGCGTTGGAGAGAGACGAGAGGAAGGGAGTCAGAAGTACTCCATCGCTCTCTGATGCTTTTAATGACGGCATTTGAATTTTGCCCTCGTCCGGAGCTCCAGACGCCTCCAGTGCAGGACCGCAAAAACACTGATGTAGTGTAGAGAGCAGGAGGGACAGAAAGAGTCAAAACACTGATGTAATGTAGAGAGCATGGAGGGACAGAAAGAGTCAAAACACTGATGTAATGTAGAGAGCATGGAGGGACAGAAAGAGTCAAAACACTGATGTAATGTAGAGAGCATGGAGGGACAGAAAGAGTCAAAACACTGATGTAATGTAGAGAGCATGGAGGGACAGAAAGAGTCAAAACACTGATGTAATGTAGAGAGCATGGAGGGACAGAAAGACCAGTAGGAGCAGTGAGTGAGAGCAGGCTGGCCCAGTGCAGGTGAAGCATGGTACTGATGCAGCAGACATCCTCAGCTGGGTGGGTCTAAAGGGCAGCACAGTCAGGCAGCCTGCAGGCTCCTGCAGTGATACTGCTGTTATGTCTGCCTGCTCAGTAAACACACAGCCCTCAGTCATAACAAGCCCAACAACAAGAGATAGGCAGCAGACTGGGCCCGGGC
>NC_139632.1:30311622-30329122 GCF_964638095.1 Poromitra crassiceps
GTGTGTGTGTGTGTGCGTGCGCGTGTGCGCGCGTGGTGTGTGTGTGTGTGTGTGGTGTTTGTTTGTGTGTGGGGGGGGGGTATTGGCCTGAGCTCTCACACTTTCACCCACAAGAGTCTATCTATCTGTCTGTCTGTCTGTCTGTCTGTCTGTCTGTCTGTCTGTCTGTCTGTCTATCTATCTATCTATCTATCTATCTATCTATCTATCTATCTACAATGTATCTATCTATCTATCTATCTATCTATCTATCTATCTATCTATCTCTATCTATCTATCTACATACACAGCTAGCTCATTTCATTGGTAAAATAGCTGTTGAATTCGACATATTGCTATAATCAGAGTGAAATATAAACACATATTGCAGACACCTCACATTACGTCAACAAATACTTTGATGACATTGACTCAGACAAACTGGAGCTCTGAAATGACGACAACCATCATTTCAAACCAACATTTCAAACTGCAGTCTGCCTCAAGTTGTAAGAGTTGATGCCATGTTTTTGTTTGTTTGTTGTTGTTGTTTTTAAGTGGTCATTTTGGGACCATTCCTTTCTTTGTATGAGTTGAATCTCTCCCTCCCTCCCTCCTAACAGGTGGATTATGCGGTGATCGCTTCGCAGGCGGGGGCTACTCTCAACAACCTGCTGAGCCACGCCCAGGAGCTGGTGGCCAAGCTGCGCTTGCTGCAGCTCGACCAGCGGGAGTTCGTCTGCCTCAAGTTCCTGGTCCTCTTCAGCCTGGGTGAGTCTCACCACACCCTGCGGGGGAGGGGGGGGGGTCCTTCAGCCTGGGTGAGTCTCCAAGAGCTCGATGGAGGAATAGAGAAAAGGAGGAATGGGGTTTGGTTTAGTTTAGTTTAGTTTAGTTGATATTTTATGGTTTCTGCTGTAGCCGTCTGTCCCAGAGTCATAGTAGTCATCAGACTGATAGACTCTGGGCGCCCAGATTGAGTTGAGTTGAGTTAATTTGAGTTGAGTTGAGTTGAGTTGAGTTGATTTGAGTTGAGTTGAGTTGAGTTGGGCTGGTGGGGGCAACAACAAGGCTGACATTTTGTTAATTAACTGGCTACCTTATGCTTTTAAATTGCCCAAAAGACTGTTTTGACCTTTTTGTAAGCTGTTGATTTCTTGTGCTTTGCTTGATATGCAAGGGTAAATTCACAGCTCCACAAAACTGAAAAGAGCATGTACCCATGTTGGTTTTAAACCTCGGAAAGCACCGGTCAGCAGTGCTAGCTCTCGTGTGGTAGGCCTATACATGTGACTCCTCTGGAAGTGGTCTTTGAGGTGCTCTGGTGCTCAGCTCTGGTTTAGAGTGGGAGGGGGGTCAGGAAGGAGCCGGAGCCGTGCAAAGAGCCTCAACTTCCAGGAGAGAAGGGAGGGAGTGTTGTTTCCTGGTCCTGAGTCACCAAGGATGGGGAGGAGAAGAAGAGGGGAGGGAGGGAGGGAGGGAGGGAGGAAAAGGAAACAGACAACTCTATGGTTTCCCTCAAGCTCCTGGGCTGCCTCCAGTGGGGGCAGGGGCAGTGAGGTTAGAACGGGACACTTGCTAAACATACCCATAATAACTAAGAAATGTAAATGTATGGTTTAGCTGCAACAAGACTATAACTGTAAAAAAAAACACACACACACATTTGCTAAATATTAGCTTTATTAGCTTTCACTTTGATTCTGATGCCTAAGAAGTTAGCTTGCTTTCTAGCTATTATCTTAAGTGTAAAACTACCATTGGCAGTGCCCGGAGTAAACCCCGCTCCTCTTCTGCCTCCTCTGCTGCAGGGTCCAGAGGGGAGAGAAGGAGGGGGTGGAGGGGTGGGGGTTGAACGTCAATATGTGCTGCAAGAGGAAAATTAATATTGGCATTTAACATATTTGGAATTTAACTGGCGCTCTTCTCCACAGAGAACTAGAATAAGCTTCAATTACAAGCAACACATACTGTAGCAGGCAGTGAAAGAGGAGAACTGAAGCTTTCTGGTGATATAGAAAATGATCTTTGTTTGAGTGAGATACACCGCTGATGTCTTGACTGACAGTCAATGAAACTAGTTCAAACCAATAACAAAAATCCACAATACGACCCCGACAAACTTTGTAAACAGTGTCATCTGACAGCATTCATAACATTTCCAAGAACATTGAAAACCGTGAACCTGCAACATGAGGGATCGCGAGCTTTGTTGACAAACTAGAAGTTCTGCTTGTTCCCCTACCTTTATGAGCTTCAAAACTATTTATTTACTGTTTGAGTTTCACAATAAAACAAAAATGGATCTTTCCTCATAAAATCATGTTTATCCACAAATGTGCTATTGCGACTGACGACTTTTTTTGCATAATGTTTTTGTTTTTGTTTTTGTTTTGTTTTGTTTTGTTTTGTTTTGTTTTGTTTTGTTGTTGTTGTTGTTGTTGTTGTTGTTGTTGTTGTTGTTGTTGTTGTTGTTTTGGGGGGGGGGGTTTGTTCTTTTTCCGGGAAGAGAGAGGGAGCACGGGATTTGGGAAGGGAGGGAAGTGGAGGGCCAAACGAGGTAAGGGAGATACTGTAGAGTAGGGGCATGTCGGTGGGCTGTGTGTGTGTGTGTGTGTGTGTGTGTGTGTGTGTGTGTGTGTGTGTGTGTGTGTGTGTGTGCCTGTGCGCGCGCGCGCATGCGTACGTGTGTGCTTGTGTGTGTGTTCGCATTTGTGTGTGTGTTCAATTCCCATAGCCGTTCTCCAGTCTATAAGCCGAGGTCAGACATTGCCAGGAGACTGTCATCTCTGTCTCTGTCCTAATGAGTCTGCAACAAACGGCCGCTGAGGGACACACACACATACATACACACACACACACACACACACACACACACACACACACACATACACACACATTCACACACATACACACATTCACACACATACACACATTCACACGCATAATCCACCAAAACCTAGTTTAACACAAGCAGCGACCACCAGGGATGAAAAATGAGGCCAACATGGAAGTACCAAAACCTGCAGTTCCACAATGGTCACTTGAGACTGGCTGCAAGTCATTCCCCATAGACCCCATGTTAAAATGACAACCTTTACAGCAGAAATAAACATGTAAACATGTTTACAGCCTGGTGCAACAAACAAACTAAATTGACGGCTAATAGACATTTTAGACAACCTTGCAAAGCAGCTGGATTCACACAAGATCATGAGGTCACAATCACATGACAAATCCATCCTCCCACGCTTTAATCTATCGGTTTGAATCTGAACCACCAGTGGTCCGCACCAATCAGCATCCTATGAGGCAGCTATGGGCGGGCTTTGGTGCGACGCCAGCAAGAGCGAGCCTGTGATAGACGTGATAGACAGATGGTTCATCCAATCACCTGCCAGGTATGTTTTGAACAAGCCTGCTGTTTGAAATGGTTTTCCGAGCGACTCGTTCCCAGATGGTGATGTGAAAATAAACCATTAGGCAGTGTCAGGTGAGCTAATTTCACCTTTCATTAGAACTCTATGGGGGGGCGAATGTTTATATAACACCCGTTTATGCAGTGTATGGCTGCAAAAAGAAGTCTGATTGTATAGAAGTCAATGGGAAAATGACCCTACTTCTCACTTGATTTATGACCTCAGTAAATGAGGTCAAAAAGCGATGGCCAACGTGCGAAATGCTCAAAGTCCACAAAACAATGGGTGGCATCACAGTGGCTATATTTATATATATTTATATATATTTGGTCCATATTTGTCTACAGTCTTTGGTTGAACCTCAGACGTTCATGAAGTCATTGATCTGAAGGTGAGAGTGCACTATGGCAATGAGAGCAGCAGTGCCATAGTATACATACAGGGCCCTATTCTCCCACAGGCCTTAGGCGCAAAAACTGGCCTTAAACGCAAAAAAACGTGCCTTGCGCCTACCTCGGGAAGATAGCAACATGGCTTTAGGCCCCGAAATGCGCTTTAGGCCAAACAGGCGTGGCGCAGTGCCAGAATGGGCGTTTCGGCCATAAATACTGGCCTAACGATATCTTCCCCCCTGGCGTTAATTTAGCGCTTTGCGCTTTTGAAAACCAGGCCTTATTCAGTGCGCCGCGTATATTCCACGCACAGCTTCTCCTCTGCTGATCTCACAGTTTGTCACCCTCTCTCTCTCTCTCTCTCTCTCACTCCCTCTCTCGTGCGCTCAGACAGGCACAAAGTCAGATGGGAAAAAAAAGTTGTTATACCGTATGTAGTATAACAACATGACAGTTTTTTTATAACATGACAGTTTTGAGCCCGTGACATTCAGAGGCTGTTGCATCATCCTACCTGTGCAGTGGGGGAGAAGAAAAGGCGAGAGAAAACTACAGTAGGTCATTCTGCCCAAACAAATGTTCACTGCCTGGCTTCCCTACCAAAGCCACAAATGTGAAATCTCCCACCATGCATTGGGCTAATACATTTCGATAATAAATAGCATCCAAATTAGCCTAAATAGATAGAAAGGTAGATATAAATAATGTGTAATGTTAATGCAATTGTAGAACATTTCAATATTGGACAAAATAAAATTGCGAAATCAAAACACAACCCTATGTGAAACATATATGTCATCCTGGGGCTATATATATCCCTCACAGATTTAACGTGATTTAGATAAGTGACAGCGTAACGCAGTTCTACTGTCATGTCCTATACTGTGATGTTCGCTCCAATAAATTGGCCCTACTTCACATTTAGTTTTACAATAAAAACACATTTCTGCAATGACTTTACATAATGTAGGCTATATTTATGTGCATCATCCTACCTGTGCAGCAGGGGAGAGAAAACGATATCATTCTGGACAAACTTTCACCAACCTTTTTTTTTTTTATACTTTTTATTTATAGAAGATGGTCCATTACAGTAGTCCTCACAAATAATGAGTAAAGTTACAGCAAAAGGAACATATGATGATCATCATATCTACTGCATGTCCCCCCACCCACCCCTCAGTCCCCACACATTTCCCTAGAAAAACAAAAATTTAAGCAATCAAAACGAAAAACAAACAAACAAGAAACATACATTAATGTGTGCATACCTACATACATACATACACATACATATACATACTCACATAGGTCCTCATTTTTATATGTATAGGACATTGTGGAATACATATCTACTTACTATTCTACAAGTGTTATCACCTAGATGCACTCTTACATTACTGTAGGTCATATGGTTAGTGTCCTCATTCTTACATACATATACAGTCACACCCATATACACAGCTATCCATCCATACACACACATGCCACCTCCATACATACATACATACGTTTCCACCTCCTCACGAACCCACTTCCATCCACCCTGCACACACACCTATATATCTATATATATAAGTAAGCACAGAGAAAGAAAAGGACAAAAACAAAAACAATAATAAAGTAAAGAAACAAAAGTTAATGAAACAGAAGAAAAAAAACTAAAAAAAAAAAAAAAAAAAAACTAGTAAAGCAAAAAAAAAAGAAAAAAAAGAAATGGTACATAGTTGGGTTTCACTCTGGGAGCATCTTAAAATATGCGTTTTTCTATATTTCTATATCCCCTCTTTTTATTATATTCCATCTTGTCTCAAACAGTTCCGTTAGGTTTCTAATGTTATGATTGATCCTCTCCATTTTATAAATGTCGCTAATTGTATTCTTCCATTTCGTAATTTGTGGTAGTTCTGGTTTCAGCCAGTTTTTTGTTATTTGCTTAAGTGCTGCTACTCTTAAGATTCTATAGAGGTATTTATCCCCTTGTTGTAAAAGCAATTGTGGTAGTCTACCCAGTAGGATTTGCTCAGGGCCCAAATTAAGTTTGCACTGAAAAATGTTGTCCATAGTTTCGCCTATTTGGGTCCAAAATTGTTTCTATGTATCTTTCACCAATCTAATCTCATCATGACATAGGGATAGGCTATTTTTTTCTAGCCAATGCGTTTAGAACATTCTTTCCACTTTGATCTTGCTATAGTATAGCGTATTTACATGCTTGCAGTATTTAAACTGCAGTTAGATTGGTTTGAGAAGCATAATAATATGGAATAATATCCTATATATGGAGACAGACAAACGGGATGAAAGGGAGGGGGGGAGCAGAGCGCTTGGCTTTTCTGGCTTTTCTGGCTTTACTGGATCGCTCCGTGGAACTGGAGCTTGAAAGGGACGCTTGTGATTCGTTTACTGCACTTCTCCAATGACCAGATTGTGCATAATTTTACGCTTAAAAGGCGTGGTTATAATGCTTAAGGGCTCCTGTAGCGCCGATACCAAAATATCGAGTACGCTGGTCCACGCCCACTACTCTGGGCTGCGTCTGGCGTTGGGCGCAGTTCATAGGCCGATGCAATGATAGAGCCCACAGTCTGAGCAATATGATTAAAAAAACATCCTCACCCTTAGTTCCATCCCACCCCTCCCTCCCTCCCTCTCTCCCTCCCTCCCTCTCTCCCTCCATCTCTCTCTCCCTCCATCTCTCTCCCTCCCTCCCTCCTCTCTCTCTCCCTCCCTCCATCTCGCTCTCCCTCCCTCTCTCTCCCTCCCTCTCTCCTCTCTCTCTCCCTCCCTCCATCTCTCTCTCCCTCCCTCTCCCTCCCTCCCTCCCTCCCTCTCTCCCTCCCTCCCTCTCTCTCCCTCCCTCCATCTCTCTCTCCCTCTCTCTCTCCTCTCTCTCTCCCTCCCTCCATCTCTCTCTCCCTCCCTCTCTCTAATCCACCTGGGCCAGTATTTCACTCCTTTACCTCCTCTAAACAAAGAAAGGGCAGCTAATGAAATGCTAGTCAGAGGCAAGCACACACACACACACACACACACACACACACACACACACACACACACACACACACACACACACACACACACACACACAGGGGCGATCAGGCGGGATTAATGTTTGTCTGAGTGGGAGTGTTTGTGGTACAGCGAGGGTGGGAGAGAGAGAGGGAGAGAGGGGGATGAGGTGTATTGCAGTGGGGTTTGAGAGAGAGTGTGGTTGTGTGTGTGTGTGTGTGTGTGTGTGTGTGTGTGTGTGTGTGTGTGTGTGTGTGTGTTTTGGAGGGGTGTTGCTGGGTCTCAGGGTCTAAATAATTTGGCGGAAACATCATCCATAATGAAAGGCTCACCCGAGGGAAGTGTATCGCCCCCGGCACTGCCTGTTCTCCGGCGTTGCCCGGGCCTCTCGCGAAAGATGCCCCGACACAGCCGCTGCGGAGTTGGGGAGTGGGGGAAGAGGGTGGGCATAGGGAGGAGCTGGGACAGTGTGGGTAGTGTCTTTAGCTGTGAGAAAGTTAAGATATACGTTTACATGAACGAATGTGCATTTGTGTGTAGCTGTGAGAAAGCGATGAAGTGTTTGTGTGTTTGTTTGTTTGTTTGTTTGTTTGTTTGTTTGTTTGTTTGTTTGTTTGTTTATGTGTGTGTGTGTGTGTGTGTGTGTGTGTGTGTGTGTGTGTGTGTGTGTTCACACAAAGCAGGCTTGTTTACTCCAGCAGAACCAATTAATAAGGATAATTAGTGAAATGAGGTGTGAAAGTCTCTCTGCAGGCTGTTAGCTCTGTCTCACCTCTCTGCTCACTGCAGCACAACCTCTGGTACTTCAAAGTTCAATACTTTATTGCCATTTCAACAAGTTGATTGGAATTTGGTGCAGTGCCTTTCATGATACAATATAATGTCTTCCATATGCAATGACGTTAAGAAGTAGACAAGTAAAAGGGAAAAGGGAAATGTAAAACATTCCCACTCCCCGTCCTGACCTCAGTCACTGCATGCCAACCCAATCACAAATCAAAAAGGACAGCTGTGCAGTGCAAATAGGCTATACTATAAGTGCACGGCGCATATAGCAGCCTAACAGTCTCCCTCTCTCTCCTCTCCCTCTATCTATCTTTCTCTCTCTCTCCTCTCCCTCTATCTATCTCTCTCTCTCCCTCTCCTCTCTCTCTCTCTCTCCCTCCCTCTCTCTCTCTCTCTGTGATAGATGTGATCGGTCTTGTCCTCTGTGGCAGTGGAGCTCTTTGTAAAGCCAGTTGTCGATAAAGACAAGGGGGTAGATGTCACTCCGCCTGAGAGGACACACCAAGCTTGGGGTTGGACATATGTGGAAGTGATCAAATCTGTAGTTCCTCGTTCAGCCAGTTAAAATGCCCGTCTTTATAACACGGGCATTTCAACATGTGGCTGCTTCCAAACATGGTTTTGGTCTATAGGCTATAGCTAATTTCACCTTTCATAACACCTGTACAGAGGGTGCATTTTTATATAACTCACCCGTTTAGAGTCAAATACACAATAGAAAAGACTATGTTTTTGGCGTGATTGACAGGTCGCATCGTGCAGCTTGTGTGTGTGTGTGTGTGTGTGTGTGTGTGTGTGTGTTTCTCCTGGGGTCACAGACACATTTTCTTTTCTTTTTTTACTTTTTATTCCACTTTTTTATTCTTCCACTGTTCCTTCTCCCTTTCTACTGCTTTAACCCACCACTCTCTCTCTCTCTCTCTCTCTCTCTCTCTCTCTCTCTCTCTCTCTGTCTCTCTCTCTCTCTCTGTCTCTCTCTCACTCCACCTCTCTGCCTCTCAATTCAATTCAATTCAAATGGATTATTGGCATGACGTTACACTGTACATATTGCCAAAGCAAGCGTTTAGACATTGAAAAGCTAAACATTCATTAGAAAATGTACTATATCAACCATACTACAAGACAAACAAATGATCTGTCAAAGCAAACTTTGAATAGTATCCCTCTCTCTCTCCTTCCTTGTCTTAAGCGAAGGTTTTTCCTCCCTCATCCTGAGAGCTTTATCAAGGAGGAGGTAATCACTCTGCTAGCATTGATCTCCTCAGTGTTGATAGGACCATGAGCAGTGTGTGTGTGTGTGTGTGTGTGTGTGTGTGTGTGTGTGTGTGTGTGTGTGTGTGTGTGTGTGTGTGTGTGTGTGTGTGTGTGTGTGTGTGTGTGTGTGTGTGTGTGTGTGTGGAGAGAGGGACTCAGAGAGAGAGAGAGAGAGAGAGAGAGAGAGAGAGAGAGAGAGCTGCAGCCTGGGTCAGAGTTAGCTATGGGCTTAGTAGTAGTTGTCTGCTGTCAGATGATGTAAATGGGCCTTTGATTTCCTTTAAAAGGCTTAAGAGGGAGATTGGCAGGATGCTGTACGTGTGACCACGCAGCAGGGTGATCCAGTGGTTAGAGAACATGACTAGTAACTGCAAGGTCACAAGTTTGATCCTTGCAACAGCCAGCAACCAGTGTTGTGTCCAGGCTATTTTGACTGGTGGCTGAGGTGGTGCACAGACTCAAGCAAGGGTGGCCCTGAGTGCAGCATGAAGGATGTAGACAGGTCCCAGTCAGAATTCTGACTTTAAACTCAGAAATCTCAGAATTTAAATACATGTTTCATATGTGGCCCTTCAAGTTAACGGGGTATTAATCATTATTGTAACGTTACTTGAGCTTACCTTTGATGAAATGTTGGCCGCAAAGAGCAAAGACGTGTGTACTTTGATGGCAGAAAAAAAAGCAATTTTTTTTGCCCTCGCCAGCGACTGAACCACGTCGCACAAATCCACAACCTCCTCCTTTATTTCTCCGACGGGATTCTGTAAAACACAAGCCAGGCGTGTCTCCTCGTCGGTTTAGTGCAACCGATAGCACAACAGGTAGGCTATCCGGCACTTTGGCTGAACAAACAGCGTGAGTCGACTCGCAGGCAACGGAATGAACAAGTTTTTTTTTGACCGACAGGTGGGCGTTCCCGGCAGCACGTAACGCCCCTTGAAAGCTATGAATAGCATATAAAAACAGAAGAACAGTGTTGGTGCTCATATAGCATATAAAAACAGAAGAACAGTGTTGGTGCTCATATAGCATATAGAAACAGCTCATATAGAAACAGCGGTCAGAGAGACAGCAGCTGGGCGGTCTGTCTGTTCATTGATGTGTTTCTTATGTGCAGGCCCCGATCAGGTTCCCATGCACGTACTATAGCCTACTGTACATACTGCTGTTGCAGGAAAAAATATGTAACCGCAATTTAGCGGTTTCTTTACTTATTTGATTTTAGAGGTTACTTGGAAAGAATCCTGCTTCCTTAAATTGAATTGCATGGAGAGATTTTGAGGTGCAAATTCTTTCCCAGATTTTAATAGTTTCATGATACCTTGTTGCCTGGAACCGGTTAAAACCCCATTGTGTCATTTAAAAAATACACAAGATATGAGAAAACGAGCATTCTTTAGCTACTTAGAGATCATAGATTTTGCAGACACGTTTTTTTTCTTCACCGCACTACATCGGCCTACACACGCTGGTGAAGCAGATGCGTTGCGTCGGTCAGACAGAGTTCAGCTGGCAGCGGTCACATCGGGCAGGGCAGGTCAGCTCCTGTCAGGTGTAATTGGGTGAGGCGGGGGCTGTCAGTCCTCGTCAGCCCAGAGCAGAACCAGAGTCGCGGCAGGGCCGGGCCGGCGCTGGCTGGTAAATGCTCCCAGCGGAGGCAGCAGATTTGTGGCCAGAGCCCTAAATAATGTCCCCAATCTGAAGCCTTTACCTGGAACAAAGCCAGAGGAAAGCTGGTGAAATACAAGTCTGTCGAGTTGATTCCTGTCCCAGAAAGGCCCTGCTACTGTTTGGAGATAGCTGTGATTTATGTTTTGGGTCGAAGTCATAGACGTACTTGAAGAAGTCATATTGATAGTTCTCATTAACAATGTACATTTCCTTTCCTTGAGTTTCCTTTTACGTAGCTTTAAAGGTAATAAAATATCAATAACTGTACTATAGATTAATATAAGATCTCCCATGTCATGGGTTGAGCCTGAAACCCCAAACTCTGCACTCTTAATGCATCACTCTTCTCTAGATTATGCCATAAAGTCATGTAGTATATTTTAATCTGCCAATTCTGGCATTTCATTTGAACTATAACAAATCTGTATGAGTGATATATTCAAACCAGAGACAGCAATTACGTCACCATTACAAACAAGGATGAAAAACACATGACATGACAGGCTACTAATATACAAGGGTCGAGGTTCAAGGTTCAAGGTAGTCTTTATTATCCCCGAGGGGCAATTTGTGAAGCAGCAAGTAGAAGCACAAAAAACAAGTAGAAGCACAAAAAACAACAAGCAACAAATCATCAAACAAACAGACAGCAAACAGACCTCAGCACAACAATTGACAGCAGTTACAGTGGAAATCACATGGGGCTATTTAAGAAGCCGATGGCAGCAGGAACAAATGAGTTTTTGTGCCTGTTGGTTCTAGACTTTGGCAGCAGACTGAATCTGCGACCGGACGGGAGCAGCTCAAACTCTAGGCTCAGAGGGTGGCTCGGGTCAGCCAAGATCCACTTTGCCTTTTTCATGGTCCTAGTTTTGTACAGGCTATGAAGGTCATTAGAGTGTTGTGAGCGATTTTGCTGCACACCTTCACAATACTGTGCAGTCAGTTCTTATTCTTGAGTGTAAGAGACCCATACCAGCACACAAACGAGAAGGTAAGAACTGATTCGATAAAACAAGAGTAAAACATTTTCATAAAAGTCCTGTCGACATTAAAAATTCCGTAGCTTACGATAGAAGAACATGCGCTGAAGGAAGCTACAATAGCTGTCAATACTATAGGCCTATTAGAAAAACAAACAAAAACACAACAGTCATTATTAATTAACAAGTCCCTGTCTCCAACTTCAGAGTCAGAATGTATGAACGCTCGAGTCAAAGTCAAAGTCAGAGTCATCAGTGCTCAAGTCCAAGTCGAGTCACAGATCCTGAAAATGAGTCCAGGACGAGTCCGAGTGCTGGACTCGAGTACTACAACACGGCGGGCTGCTGACCCCATCAATGCTATGAAGTAAATATTCAAAACAATATGGAAAGTTGTCTACTCCCTCCTGGCTACTTCCTTAGATTCCCAGTGGGTGAATCTGAGCAGAAATGGGTGTGGCTGTTGGCCATTCATAAGCCAGTGAGACATGCGGTGAGAGAGAGCTGCCTCAGCACCACTTTAGCTGTCTGTCAAGTGATTAGTCGGGTGTGAGGTCAGAGTGAACAGACATCCATCCCTCTATCGCTCACTGTACATCCAGACCTCTGCATTGTCTCCTCTCTCGCTCTCTTCTCACATCCATCTTTGTTCATCTCATCTATCACCACGCCGCTATCCTCACTCTTCTCTCCCATCACGCCGTCTTCTCCTCACTCCCTGTCGCCCTCCCCTCTGAACCGCCATTTATCTGTTAACCCCCTCACAACCTCTCCTCTTCCACCTCTGCTCACTGCAAGAATGGTCTTTAGTACATTTAACCTTGTGTTGACTCTTCAACTCTTATTGTTCCTCAAATAAGTAAAAAACCTCCAATAAAGGGGTGAGGTCATTTAAGGAAACGGTTTCCTCTAAGTGACAAACTTTCAGAAGAAGGCAGATCGCTCGCACCAGATGGTTTGTTACACATACTGTATATAGACCGTAAAGGTGGACATCATGACAGCTCCTCAAAAGTGAAGCCAAAACATCTCGATCGCACCCTGGTGGCTGGCTGCAGTGTTAGTGGACGGGGCATGAGTCAAACAACAGACAAAGGGTTAGGGTTAGTGTTAGGGTTAGGGTTAGGGTCAAAGATGGTTTCTGTCATTTTAGGTCGTTCTTATCACGCTCTGATGTATGTTCAAGTGCTCATTTTTCTGATAGTTTGTTTTTAATTATTTGACGTCAAATGGCGTCACACAAGCACAAGCACAAGCAAGATTAATTGTAGTTTTATGTGCTTTGTTTTTAACATGTTTTATCTTTTAGCCCTCCTCCCCTTTCCCCTTATGAGGCAGGCCGACATTGTAAATAAGAATTTTGTTCTTAATTGTCTCGCCTGGTAAAATAAAGGTGAAATAAAAATAAAATAAATAAGATGGCAGCTCGCTGAAATGAGATGTTTTGGCTTCATTTTGTGGAAACGAGTGAAATTCTCTCACCACAGCAGCAGATTCCCACATTTAGCCTATTTCACTCAAAACATTTGAGTCGGCTTCTCGTTGAGATGACTTGAAGATGGATTTTCGCCGGTCTTTCTCCGCCGCTTCAACCTCCCCCTCTGTTTCTTATTCACTTCTCACACTCCTTCATCCCTCCCCCGCTCCCCCCCCACCCCCCACCATCACCACCCCCACCACCACTGTGCTCTGTGCTAGAAGCGTCTCTCATTAGCATGTTTAGCGCGCCGCTCGGCGAAGCCGGGCTTTCTCCGCTGTGTGTGTGTGTGTGTGTGTGTGTGTGCGGGTGTGTGTGTGTGTGTGTGTGTGTGTGTGTGTGTGTGGCTTGCTCCGCTGTGTGCGCCGCGAGGTCAGACGCCGATCTGCTGACAACACAAACACAGCAACATGTGATCACCTCTGATGAAAAGAGAACAACGTTATTCTCTTTCTTTCTTTCTTTCTCTCTCTACCTCTATCATTTCTCTCTCTCCACACAATGAGAGAGAGAGAGAGAGAGAGAGAGAGAGAGAGAGAGAGAGAGAGAGAGAGAGAGAGAGAGAGAGAGAGAGAGAGAGAGAGAGAGAGAGAGAGATACATAATTCCCAGACAGGTACGTACATCCTAATTAAGCAAGAGCTGAGGCTGCACAGAATCAATGCCCTGATCCCTGACCAGTGAGCAGGGGAGTTGGCTAATTCATGCACGCTGCCCCCCCACCCGCCGCCCCCCCCCTCCCTTAATGCCTGGCAAATATTCATTTCCTGAAACGAAGCGAATCATTTGGAACCGGGTCGGGGATTGATTAACATTGGGAGGCGCCGACAGTTCAATATTTAGCCCCGCTGAGACGCGCGCGGAGGCCAAATAATGGAGCATATAACCACCGCAACGCCTTACCACTTCATTACATGCAAGATAATAGGGCCAGGCCTTTTTTGTCTGTGTTTTGCTGTGTGTGTGTGTGTGTGTGTGTGTGTGTGTGTGTGTGTGTGCGTGCGTGCGTGCGTGCGTGCGTGTGTGTGTGTGAGCCAAGCAGTTTGGCAGTTTGCTGGGCAGTAAGTCAACGGGATGGAGCCATCACGTGTGCCTTTGACCTGATCGATACGTGTATAAAGTATGGCTGGTGTGTGTGTGTGTGTGTGTGTGTGTGTGTGTGTGTGTGTGTGTGTGGTGTGTGGTGTGTGGTGTGTGCACGCGCGTGTGTGTGTATGCGCGCATGTGTGTGTGTGTGTGTGTGCGCGTGCGTGCTTGTGTGTGGAAAGCGATGCAGAAAGAGAGAGAGAGAGAGAGTGCTGCAGCCTGGGTCAGAGTTCTATGAGATTTGCATGCTCTGTAAGCATGTTTGCACGCGTGTGTGTATGTGTGTGTGTGTGTGTGTGTGTGTGTGTGTGTGTGTGTGTGTGTGTGTGTGTGTGTGTGTGTGTGTGTGTGTGCACGTGTATGTGTGTGTGTGTGTGTGTGTGTGTGTGTGTGTGTGTGTATGTGTGTGTGTGCAGTCATGCAGCCTCAATGCTTGAATAATGTTTGTGTGTCCCACAAATTACACACTCAGTGACTGGCTTGGTCCAATGACAGCGGTAATGGAATATACAGTAGTGGTGATTGCGGAGGGAGTGTGTGTGTGTGTGTGTGGGGGGGGGTTAAGGCTGTAAATGTATGTATAAGGTTCATAAAGTGCATTCCATGCTTTTTCATCACTCTTTTTTTGAAGCTGGGTGAAGTGCTCTGCAACCGCGCGCTGATGGAAAAGCACTGGACTCTCATCTACTTTTCAAACAAATCGCAAACAAGTCGCTTGAACTTTAGTGCCGAAAGAGCAAAACCCGGCTAATCGTGTTTGAGTGTCCCGACTTCTCCTCCATCTGATCAGGATAGCCATAAACCTAATATTTCCACCCGTTCTCCGTCAATTTTCGCCTCAGAAATTGAACGTGGCGAGAGCAGCGGCTGCTGTCGCCGCCGGCCGCCACTTTGTAGGGAATTTCCATGTAATGAGGCGCCCGTAAAGGCTTTCAGACTTGATCAAGCGGAAAGGTCCAGATCTGCTCTGAAGCTATTAGCTAGCATTAAGCTATTAGCTAGCATTAGCCCAGGCTGCTGGCATTAAGCAGGAGTTGCGGTGGATTGTGGCGTGTGTGAAGCTGGGGATCGCCTCTCACCCTTGACCCTTGACTTTTTAGCTTTTCACATCTCGACGAGCTCAACGATTTCCTGATGGATTTTGAAATTCCCCAAATTGTCTCCAGAGTATGCTTCCAATTTACAGCTGCCACTTGCCTTATTTTCCTCTCTTTTTAGGTCTTATCACATCCTTACAAGGATTTTTGCAGTGATTATGTTGACAAGCTTCTTTATCTGGGTTCAAACAAGGCTAGTTATCAGAGAGTGCTGCGGCAGAATAGGAGAGTTTGTTTAGAGAGCGGTTTGTAAATGGACAGAACCCAGTGTTAAACACTCAGGTCATAAAGACATGATAAGATGGGGAAAAAACATTGTTGTTCTGCAAGGGGGGTAAGAGAGATGTAGACTTTACTACTGGTGCAAAAACAGGTAGCGTAACGGTAACATAACACCAGAGAAGGGAAAAGTATACACTTTCTTTACTTAAGTAGAAGTACAGTTAATTGTGTAAGTACTGATTAAACTTAAAAGACCCCTTCCAAACATCTTTTAAGATGCATAAAGACTATACTTTGTGTATGGTTTTTTTTCACACAAAAAAGGTGCACAATGCGTGAAAGCTGAGAGCGTGAGATGAAGCGTTTTCTAAAATTACGTTTAAAAAAGTTAAAAAGTCAGAAAAGTGATTCACGTTTGTGAAGATTATCCTGTTGAACCCAAATTACCACTCCCATAAACTTTTGTTAACCACAGACCTTATTTGATGCATTTAAGTGAAATCTCTTGACTTTTCCAAGTAAGATCCAACATGTCCGGGACTTCCGCCTTCCGACTACAAAAATATGTCATCCCTGTGGTACTCTATTGAGCTTCATCCCACCATGGCCATTTTGAATCCAGTGAAATTCTGGGTGGGAATTCTTAGCCTGGGTAAACCCATCCCCCACGTGACCTGCTCTCAGACCTGTTCTCAGTCACTATAGTGACTGGGAACTGAGAGAGCAGGTCACATGGGGGCTGGGTTTACCTAGGCTAGGGAATTCTACCCTGAAGATTCTATATAAAACTACCATTACTTCAAGTGTTTATTTATTTAGCAGTTTCCAGTAGTCTCCTGTGTGGGCCAAATATATGACTTTAAAATGTGAACCGACTGGCTTAATTTCTAACACATTTCTCAGTGTGGGGTCTGTGACATGAATGACTGGGGTGTCTCTTGGAACACAACACGTCGTAGCTGGTCTGCTCTTCCAAGTAGAACTCAAATGACCAAGATAGAATTGAAGATACGTGGTCATCGATGTTCGTATTACAAGATATATTTACATCGCAACTCTGACTCACTGACAAAATGACAAAAAACCTCTAACGCGTGCAACACCTTCATCGCAACACAGTAGCTACACCTGCAACGTAGCGGCGATGTAACGCGCTAACGTTTTTCTCACCACGGACCAGTAGCACTTACAACATATCAAAGCATGATCCCAGCTTAGGAGTGGCTTTGCGGATCTCTTTGTGCATTTCAGCCCGAGCATCCACACCCGGTAGTAACAGCCATAATAACAGTAACAGCGCAGCCCTGAACTCCTCCCCTGACAGCGGCGACAGGGCTGCACGCTGCCACTAGAATTTAATACACACTTTAACTCACTGGCCCGCCACCGCAGTACAGGACAGATCCCCTTAGCTTCTGCCCTGCTTCATCGATACACTCACTAACTACCTACCGTGTGAGCAGTGAGTACAACCAGACTGATGCTCCTGTAAAAGTTTTCTTGTGGAAAAAAAATAAAAATAAAAAATTCCTCCCCCCTCCCTCCCCTCCCATGTGGTGTGATTTAAGGCAGAGAGAAACTGTTGCCCTCCATCTCCCCCCCCCCCCCTCCCCCCCATCTCCCTCGGCCTTATTACTACAGGCTGTCAGTTTATTATAAAACATTAGGAAAGCAGAGGGACACTTGCAGTTACTGTCTTATCGATCGGCCGGGATAGATTCTACGATTTAGTGTCAGCGCCCCATCCTGCCCCCCCCTGCCCGCGTTCCTCGGCCTGCTATTAAGGCCCGGGCGCTTTGCTTTGGCTATTGATGTCTCAACATTAACAGTTACAAGCTGCTACACAAAATCAATGCTCAACTTTTATTACCGGCTGCATAACGCGCCGAGGACCCTCCCGCCAGCCGCTACTTAGCAGTCGAGAGGTGGCGGGGTACGTCGGCACGTCGGGGCGTTTTCCTAAGTGATATCTGTGCAGTGCTGATATCAATCATGTGGAGAGAGCGTATCAGGGGGCTTCCGGGGGGGGGGCAGCCAAGGGCCTCGCTGCATAGATCTCGGGGGTAGAGCATAGGGAGGTAACGGCCCGGCGCACAAATGAGCACACGGGACAGAGACTT
>NC_139632.1:30334122-30436622 GCF_964638095.1 Poromitra crassiceps
CATTTTCTCACCAAATGTACTTGGCCAATTCCCCCTGCTGTCCCAGTCGTTGCTCCACCCCCTCTGCTGATCTAGGGAGAGTTGGAGACTAGCACATGCTTCCTCCGATACATGTGCAGTCACCAGCCGTTTCTTTTCACCTGACAGCGAGGAGTTTCACTGGCAGGACATAGCGCTTGGGAGGATCACACTTTACCCCCCAGTTCCCCTCCCCATGAACAGACACTCCAACCGACCAGAGGAGGCGCTAATGCAGCGACCAGGACACATGCCATTAACCCACTGCTTTCAATACTATCTTTGTCTCCCTTCCAGCCGGTAGACCGGAAACAGTATCGTTGCCCTCTATCTCCGCAAAATGTTCGTCCAGAAGCCACAATATCGTTATAAATATCAACAACCAGCCAACAGATATCAAAGCTGGTGGACTTATATGGAAAAGATATGGAAAGAGCGTAACAGGTTAAAAGTGACTATCGCTGTACAGTGACTATTCACTGTAATATTAAATATTGTGTTGTCTATGACACGTCACTCGTTAGACAACAATGTTTGACGTCACCACCCGTTTCTAGCGCGAGACAATTTTTTACGACTTTGAGCCCAAAATAAGGTTTTTGTCAACAAAATACAGTGACGAACACTTTGGCTAATTAGGAGAGCAGGGGAAAACACAGCTACACATTCAATATCTTAAAAATTACAAAACTGCCTGGAGGGGGGCTTTAAGCAGGCGCATCACAATCACTCAATTCATCCCAATTTACTTGTATTATGCGTTTGAAATCCCCAACGATTGGCGCACTAGAAACATCCAGCGAAGCCCCGGTTCTCTACATCAACTCCAGCTTTGACAGGCAGGGAGCAAACATGTCATCTTACATTACCCCCGAGGAGGGGGAAGAGGGGGGACCACCGCCGTTCCATACCTGCGCATAAATTAAACCCCAATTTGCACTAAAGTCGACTCCCCCTCGTCACATGACGGGGGAGGAAAATCACACAGAGATGAGAGAAATGAAAAGACAGAGTGGAAGACATGCAAACGGCACACTTTCTTTAGTCAGCACTCTACGGCCTCCATCATCAAAGGAGCCCGGAGCGAGGGAGGAGGGAACGCCAAACGAGAGAGAGAAAGAGAGAGATGTGTAGTAAAGAGAGAGAGAGAGGGGGGAAAATGACGCTATGGATTAACTGTCCTTCACGCCGAAAATATACATCCCCAGGCGCTTGGCGCTGAATTATTAATTCAAATTTGTCAGAGAAAGAATGAGAGAAATATATTGACGGAGAGACGGCTCCTTTAATGGTCTCATTACAGGGGAGGCAGCACCCTCTGTGCTGCTGCAGGAGGTTTCAGGGGGGTGTAGGGGGGGAGGCAGGGGAGGGGGGGGGGATACTTGACCCCCCAATGATTTTCTGTCACTTTATCATAAACAAGAAAATTTGACATGCCTTACCCCTCACCACCCTCCCTCCCCCTCACCACCCTCCCTCCACCACCCTCCCTCCACCACCCACACCACCCTCTCTCCACCACCCACACCACCCTCCCTCCACCACCCTCCCTCCACCACCCACACCACCCTCTCTCCACCACCCACACCACCCTCCCTCCAGCACCCTCCCTCCACCACCCACACCACCCTCTCTCCACCACCCACACCACCCTCTCTCCACCACCCACACCACCCTCCCTCCACCACCCACACCAAACACACCCCACTACTTTTGCTCTGGCCCCGCATGTAATTAGCCGAGGGGTGCAAAAGTGCACTGAATGCAAACCAGGTTCACACACATGCAATGACACCACAACCTGTACCTGCTTCTATTCTGACAAGTATCACCTCATACCTGCTTCTATTCTGACAAGTACCACCTCATACCTGCTTCTATTCTGACAAGTATCACCTCATACCTGCTTCTATTCTGACAAGTATCACCTCATACCTGCTTCTATTCTGACAAGTATCACCTCATACCTGCTTCTATTCTGACAAGTATCACCTCATACCTGCTTCTATTCTGACAAGTATCACCTCATACCTGCTTCTATTCTGACAAGTATCACCTCATACCTGCTCATACCTGCTTCTATTCTGACAAGTATCACCTCATACCTGCTTCTATTCTGACAAGTATCACCTCATACCTGCTTCTATTCTGACAAGTATCACCTCATACCTGCTTCTATTCTGACAAGTATCACCTCATACCTGCTTCTATTCTGACAAGTATCACCTCATACCTGCTTCTATTCTGACAAGTACCACCTCATACCTGCTTCTATTCTGACAAGTACCACCTCATACCTGCTTCTATTCTGACAAGTATCACCTCATACCTGCTTCTATTCTGACAAGTATCACCTCATACCTGCTCATACCTGCTTCTATTCTGACAAGTATCACCTCATACCTGCTCATACCTGCTTCTATTCTGACAAGTACCACTTCATACCTGCTTCTATTCTGACAAGTATCACCTCATACCTGCTCATACCTGCTTCTATTCTGACAAGTATCACCTCATACCTGCTTCTATTCTGACAAGTATCACCTCATACCTGCTCATACCTGCTTCTATTCTGACAAGTATCACCTCATACCTGCTCATACCTGCTTCTATTCTGACAAGTATCACCTCATACCTGCTTCTATTCTGACAAGTATCACCTCATACCTGCTTCTATTCTGACAAGTATCACCTCATACCTGCTTCTATTCTGACAAGTATCACCTCATACCTGCTTCTATTCTGACAAGTATCACCTCATACCTGCTTCTATTCTGAGAATTATCACCTCATACCTGCTTCTATTCTGACAAGTATCACCTCATACCTGCTTCTATTCTGACAAGTATCACCTCATACCTGCTTCTATTCTGACAAGTATCACCTCATACCTGCTTCTATTCTGACAAGTATCACCTCATACCTGCTTCTATTCTGACAAGTATCACCTCATACCTGCTTCTATTCTGACAAGTATCACCTCATACCTGCTTCTATTCTGACAAGTATCACCTCATACCTGCTTCTATTCTGACAAGTACCACCTCATACCTGCTTCTATTCTGACAAGTATCACCTCATACCTGCTCATACCTGCTTCTATTCTGACAAGTATCACCTCATACCTGCTTCTATTCTGACAAGTATCACCTCATACCTGCTTCTATTCTGACAAGTATCACCTCACACCTGCTTCTATTCTGAGAATTATCACCTCATACCTGCTTCTATTCTGACAAGTATCAACTAATACCTGCTTCTATTCTGACAAGTACCACCTCATACCTGCTTCTATTCTGACAAGTATCACCTCATACCTGCTTCTATTCTGACAAGTATCACCTCATACCTGCTTCTATTCTGACAAGTATCACCTCATACCTGCTTCTATTCTGACAAGTATCACCTCATACCTGCTTCTATTCTGACAAGTATCACCTCACACCTGCTTCTATTCTGAGAATTATCACCTCATACCTGCTTCTATTCTGACAAGTATCAACTAATACCTGCTTCTATTCTGACAAGTATCACCTCATAATGTAGGCGCAGTGATTATTGACTTATATCTCCATTATATTTTTATTTTTCCATTCCACTGCTCCATAGATCATTTCGTACGGGCTCAACAAACAGGGAATTTTTGTCCGGCTCATCGTTCCTTATATGTGAGCAGCCTGTGTTAGCGTTAGCTTCATTAGCTCCACAGCTCTGTGGCTGGGAGCTGTTTTGGGGAGGGGGGTTAACTGGCCGTAGAATCCAGACAGCATTAGAGAGGTGAGAGAGCACAGACCCACGGGGGCGCTGCACCCTCCGAGGTCGGCTCATTGAAAGGCATTTGGTTCTGCCTCAGGGGGGGGGGCTAAAGAACGGGGGGAAAGGGGAGGGGCAGCTTAAAAAAAGGACTAGTGGGACCAGAGAGGCCTAAGCACTAGGTTCATTGCTGATTCAAGTCTCTCAGTGTCCCTCTGGCAAATGGATTTTAATAATGCTGAGACGATATGATTTTTTTCTCTTTTCCCCAGGTTTGCCTAGTGTGAGTTTGATTGAATTTTACTCTGAAAACCTGGACTTACTGGTATTGCATATGCACGGGGTGGGGGTGGGGGGTATTTTCCCCCTTTGAGTTATCCTTGGATACCCTCCGTTTCACAATACGTACCAGCCGAGAAAACAGTGTGTCAGTATATGCAAACTCTCTCGGACAGTCAGGTGTAACCTGTAGTACAGGGAGGGCACATTCTTAATCCTTATTCCCATGAATCCCATCGATATAAGCCTCCCTGCCTGTGCCCATCGACAGCGGGCCTCCAAGTAAGAAGTAAGTAAGAACACAGCGGCAGACAGGACCGACGGATGCAGGATGTAAATGTGTTTTCCCCTTCACCTCAGGACAAAGCCCGCAGCGCCTTCCAGCCGGCCTGAGACAGCGAGAGGAGCTTGTCTCCCCTCCTGCTCCGAGCGCCTTTTCTCCTGTTTATTTCATCAGACCTAAGGCGCTTTTCCCATCCTCTCAACATCTCTCCACCTCTCTCCATCGCCCCACCGACCCGTCCTTGGGAGACAGGACAGGGCCAGCCGCTACCTGCTTAGCTTAACAACAATAGCAGTGTTGTCGGCGGAGGTTTAGATTTGACTTAATATATCCCCAACTGGCCCCTCCCTGCTTAATTCTCTTTCATAGCCGCGTGGTGTTTGCCCCCTCCCAGTGGCTAAAGGGGGGGGGGGGGGGGGGGTTGACACAAATTGAGCCTTCATGCTTTATTCTGAAAGCCTGTCCCCACTGGTGGCTTGTTTTCAGAACCTAGGAACTCTGAGACAGTTGTTATTATGCATTGTTAGCGCTGAGGATATTTGGCCTCTGGACATGGGGCTCTATGTTAGCTTTAGGGCATGTACGCTGTACGCTGTTGAAATGAAGGGTCACTGCTCGGTGCCTGATGAGGCCTTTGTTAAATGGATGGGAAGAACATTGAGCATGAGGTGTACCTTAGAGCATGAGGTCAGGTGTACTTTAGAGCATGAGGTCAGGTGTACTTTAGAGCAGTGGTTCTCAACGTGGGCTCCTTGAGGGGGTTCCAGGGGTCCCCAGCAAATTGGTGAATTGTTAAACTTATTTCATTTACAAGAAGTTAACACAATAGAAAAAATGACAGTTTTGATCATAGTTTCACTGTCATCTCTCTACCTACAATACAGATGGTCAGGGAATTCTGGACAAAATCATATAAAAGATATTCTCAGGTTTGGGTCAAATGCAGGTCTATGGCTCTAATGTGGAGAGGAACATACTGTATATGAAAAAGGCTGAGAATTACTGCTTTACATCATTCTGACCCATAAAGACTTCCGATGTGAAGGCCTCTGAACTATAGGCTACCTACCTTTCATTTAAAGTTAGCTATACAAGAGCTCCTTTACAGGTGCTCTAAGGTGCTAGTCCACCAAGTGGTATATTTAAGCAATAGATCATGACAGGTATATGGTATGGTGTATGCTCATTATACCACAGCTAAGGGTCGAAAACACATTGGAGTCAAGTGTGTGTGTGTGTGTGTGTGTGTGTGTGTGTGTGTGTGTGTGTGTGTGTGTGTGTGTGTGTGTGTGTGTGTGTGTGTGTGCAAGCGTGTGTGCAAGCGTGTGAGCGCGCGTTGTATTTTTATTAGAGAGCAAAATCCAGCTGTAGTTTGATAACAGAGGTGACGATGACCTATAAACTCTCCCGTAATTTATATGCTCCGTGTAGCGCTGCTGTGATGCTAGCTAGCCTGTTAGCCTCAAAGACCTCCATTAAATGTTAAGAGGCGTATACACAGCCCCGGGTTTTACCCCAAATTTCTCTCATGTGGAGGAGGGGGGGGGGGGGGGGGGGGGCGGTATTTTTTTTCCCATGATGGCGAAGGCTAGGCGAAGGCATGACCCGCCCCTCTCTGCCTCTGATTGGCTGACTGTACTCGGCTGCTCCCACCTTCTTTCCAGGCGAGCCAGAAGTATCTCAAATGTGAGCAGCAGGTGCAAAACAATCATTAAATCAACAAGCATGAGATACTTCATTATATGGAACGTTACAATTGCAGACCCTATATCTGAGTTATTTAGGCCTACTTAGCCTATTGCACAGACGTGTAATTTTTTCTTGTCATTCCAAATTTAATCACATTGTTGCTCTGATTAAGTAGAAGTACAGTTATTTGTGTAATTAAAAGACTGGTAAAGCAGAAGTACTGATTCAACTTAATTAGCCTACTCAAGTAAAAGGAAAAAAGTACAGGCTCTGAAATGTACTCAAATATAAAAGTAGGTTTTCTGTGCAAGGCGAATAGAAACTCACATCATATTAATATAATTCAAATACTATTCAACTTAAAAGGTCCCTTCAAAACATATTTTAAGATGCATAAAGACGATACTTTAATCTTCTAGTCTGAATCACTATGACCCACTAGCTCAGAGAGTTGGATTGCTGTCTAGCAGTTTGGAGCTTGTGGGTTTGAGCCTCAGTGATGTTTGAGGTTGTGGGTTTGATCCTCAGTCAGTTTTGAATGTCGACAGCCAGAGGAAAGAGTCATTTAAAGCCCTGAGAAAACCTCATTCAATCAGTCTGACTTGGTGGCACAGAGACTAGGCTCTCCTGCCCGGCAATATTGAGACCTCAGCCACTTTTGCGGTCGTGGGTTCGAGCCTCAGTCAGTTTTGAATGGTGACAGGCAGAGGGAAGAGACAAGAGCGCCCGGAGAAGAGCTTTGAGTGTGAAGGGCAGCTGGTGGTGTGAAGGAATAATACACACAGAGACACCGGGGCCAGAGGTTGTGGGTTCGATCCCGTTCAGCTGGCACTGCCTGGAGCTAAGGGGGGGGGCTGTTCTCCCCCCCGACCTCTGCAGAGACATGAGCTGAGGGTTATGAGACAGAAAACCACAGAGAGCTGAAATTTTACTGACACAGGAAGTAGGTTTTGGTTTATTTTGTTTACCTGGCTGCTGCTAGGTGTAAAAAACTGCTCTAGACATGCCTCTTTTGCAGTCTGTCCACAGTGTCCATTTCTGTGGATCTGTAGGAGGCGCTGTGTCGCTCTGTGTATCTGCCTGTAGGAGGCGCTACGCTGGTGATGTTAAAGACATGGCAGTGCTGTAATATGTCTCCTCCATCGGGAATCAAACCAACAGTCTACCTGTCAGACAGAGACAGTGACACAGCCACTCAGCCGACTGAGCTATGAGCTGTAGGGAGTTAAGCTTCTGATTTCTACACACTGTATTCACACTGACAATAACACAGAGCATAAAGAGTGAGACAGGTGAGATTTGTACCAGTGAGTTGAGCTAGAGTCAGGGACTGACTAGTCTCCTTCATCAGCTTATTTCTACCAGCGTTCAAACTACTGGTGATGATAAAGAAGGATCACTGCTGCAGCTTATAATGTGAGTACTTTTTAAGAAATTGCCTGAGGCTGGGATTGAACCAACAACCTTTGTATATCACACAACATTCACATGTTTATCTGAGTGAGCTATAATCCACTTTCTCTTAAGCTCTTATCATATTTAGTCAACCTCATCCTGATTTTATTTAGTCAAGTTTTGTCTAAGTATTTTCATCTCATCTTAGTCAAAGAAAACCGTAACTATTCATTAGAATTTCCAAACTTATTGTAAATATATATTAATCTGTTATTCTGGAATTGTTTTAAGGTTTGATTGTGCAATACAGACACAGATGTTTAATTTCTTCTTCTCTTCTGATTGGATCTCTTCACAATTCGTCCCTCCCTAACATTTTTAGTCTAGTTTTCACCAGTGAAAATAGGTAGTCGACTAACATTTTTCCTCATACTTTTCATCTACGAACACTGCTATGGATGCATGTCTCCACCTAGTGGTGCACTTCTCTTCCAAACTCACACACACTTTTCCACAACTCCACCATGTATCTGAAACAATGTTTACTTACTGTCAATCTCATCAAAGTTTCTGAAGACCATCTCCACGTGATCCCACTCCATAAAGCTGCATTTCCCAATGAAGGGCTGGGCAAACAGCAGGTTAGAATGAGTAAATGGGCATTGACACTGTTTTTATATAACCCTTGATCAATTCTCATTAATCTTTTATCTTTTCTTTTTTATTTGTCTGTAGGCTACATACGTGCACTGCCAAGAGTGGCGGCCGCATTATAAACCAGAGACCAGACTATATCAAAAACATAAACACACAGTGGCGTCTTTCATGCATGCTAGCAAGCGAAACTGCTGTCTGTCTGACCACAGACTGTAGAAAGAGACGCAGGATAGCCAAGCGAATGTGATTGGATGAATGTTTGACGCGAGGCCAATCACAGGCAGAGAGGGTGCCTCCAGCCTTCGCCATCATCCGGAAAAAAATATCGCGGGGGGTTGGGGGATTCCCCAAATGGGAGTTGGAGGAAAACAAGGAAGTGGAGCGCTCCAGGGAGCAGGGAGGTGGAGATACTGCAGATAAGAACTGTAATGCTCTAATGGGGAAGCAGAGCCTCCTGTAGGAAAAAACACACTGTAAGCGGAGCATTGACGGGAGCTGAGCTGAATGTGTGTTTGAGATAGATATTACAGTGGATACTTCACATATGTGTGTATAAGGGCAAAGATACATGTAGGGCCAATGGAGGGTTTTCTCTCAACCAAAATAACAACACATACAAAGCCTAGTAGTAGTGTACATGTATGTATCAGAGCAGTGCATGATAACTGAGA
Source organism: Poromitra crassiceps (assembly GCF_964638095.1). NCBI lineage: Eukaryota > Metazoa > Chordata > Actinopteri > Beryciformes > Melamphaidae > Poromitra > Poromitra crassiceps. Next base: position 30,342,868 of record NC_139632.1, read on the forward strand.
TAATAGGCTACTTAGGCGATACGGTTGACCATGCGGCCGTTACCCCTTGCGCTATTGCCCCTTACTGCCCTGTTTTTAACACACACACACACGCACGCGCGCACGCACGCACGCACAAACACACACACACACACACACACACACACACACACACACACACACACACACACACACACACACACACACACACACACCTACACACACACACACACACACACACACACACACACACACACACACACACACACACTCTCTCTTTCCCAATAAACAGGTAGCTCTACACATTGGCTTAGTTATCCTTCCTCCAGGAGGTAGTCGGCCAGGAGACCTCACTTGGCCCCATCCATCCCACCGGGAGTCAAGGGTTAGTGGGTTCTCTTGCTTCGCCGCCCCCCTCCCTGATTGGATCCTGGCTCACAGGCAGGTTAATAATGAATAAAGTAGCAAGGCACAGTGTTGGCTTGATAACAGTCCAATAGTGCGCCATAAACACAACTCGGCCCTATAGCTTCACCCACTCCTCGCTCTTTGAAGCGCCGCTGGCTGCCGCTGTAAAAAAAAAAAAAGAGCCTGGGCTTTGATAGGCTCGTATAAACGCTTGTGAAAATCCCATTGGAGAGGCGAGTCCCGATTCCCGCCTATACAGGAAGTGACCACTTTGTCTTCCACTCACGTTTAATTGGCCGAGTTTACTGACAGCGGTTGACTCAATAACTGTTTATGACTGGAGAGTTTTATGTGTTGTTTTTGGAGCCAGCAGAAAACACATGTTCTAAAGTTTAAAAGGTAGAGTGAATCGCAGCATGTGACTTCCAGCTTTATTGATTGGGGCAGTAAATCTGTAATGGTCAGAGAGCACGGTGTTGTTTTGTCATGGATCTTACCTTATCACAACAGAGGTTGCAGGAAACATCCTAATTTCTGTATTAGAGGAAAAACTCCATGCATCCATCCAAAAAGTGACGTGTTTTCCCACCAGAAAGGCGTTACAATGTAACCATGAAGGAGAAATTAATAGAAACAAACAGTAGTTGCACACTAATATATATATTATATTATATATATAATATATAGCCGCAACCCGGCGTTACAAACAACATCAAAGAACAGGACGTTGAAGTAGTTGAAACTACAGCAAAGCTAACCTTGCTTGTAAGATGGATAACCTCGCAAGATCAAAAGAGATTCTCTCGACGTATCAGCGGCAGCCTTAGGCGGGCTAGGCTCATCTGGGCAAGTAGTGGGTACATGGTCTTTGTAGTTCTTTTCACTCGTCAACATGGCTGCCGCCGCGGAAGTGACAGGCAGTCTGAATGAAATTGAATGTAACGTTCCCAATTCTATGTATTAAATTCTAAAAAACGACCCTCAACATTTGGGAAGGGTAAGCCGCACAACTAGTTCGTTATAATCGAACGTCATGCTTCGAAGGCGACTTTACGACGATGAGGACGGTGAGGACTCAATCAATGATAGACTACCACGGAGATCAAACCGGTCTCCCATCTCTTTAACATGGCTGGAAACACACCGGCTGACAGAGCACCTCCTACAGACAGTTAGCTCCCCCTTCCCCGCCCAACCCTCAGTCACTTTTTTTTAAATAATTATTTTCCCCGATTTACCCTCAGTCACTTTTGAATGGCAACAGCCAGAAGAAAGAGTGAAAACCGCTGAGAAAACCAGTCTTAGAAGGTCTGACCTGAGACATGAAACAATGTAAGATAAATCAAGGTCCAAATGATTGCAGTAGCTTTGAATTTAGAAACTGAGAAGCATGTCATCTTATTGAGATTGTTTTAGACTAGGCCAGTGACAGCCAGCGGTGAAAAAGCCCTGAGAAAACCTGTCTAAGAGTTGGCTTGCTGCCTGGTTGTATTGAGGCCTCAGTCATGTTTGAGGTCGTGGGTTTGAGCCTCACATGTCCTAATCGCTGTGTTGTTATTGTTCCTGGACCATCATTTTTTCCTAATATGGGCAGGGATGACCACGCCCTGAACTCACTTGATTGGTCACCACAACTGCTTCTTCTTGAAAACGTGGCACATGGCACAAGTTACGCCACGTTCACACACACGCCTAGAGCGACGCTTAAAGCAACGCCTAAGCAACGCCTAAAATTTAGGCGTCCTTGTTAACAGACGAGAGCGTTCACACATACCGCTGCCACGCTGTGCTGAAGCCACGCTCGCGCTGTGCCTACGCTGCGCTGCATTTATCGTTTAGGCGTCTGTTCTATTTTTCAGCTCTAGGCGCGCTGAACTGTCAAGCTGGCTGTTGTTTCTGGTGGACTTGGGCCATATTTTCTACCGAGTTTGCCCAAAAGGGAGGGTGGAGCGCGAATTAACGAGTGCATAGTAGGAGAGCTGTCCTTCATGTGTTCCTCTATTAACGTCTTTTCTGTCAGATGTATATATACCCCCCCTGTCTCAATGCATGTATCACTCATGGTGTTGATGACTCATAGTCACATGATTACCCGAGGGAAAATAACAATTAAAGCGGGCCAAGAAATAGACAGACATCCTCACTTGCACATTACAATAAAAAAGAGGACTCACCCATGCTATAAATCAGATCTGAAAAGTGTAAAAAAAACGCTGCTCATGTGTTCAGCGTAGCGCAGAGCGTGGCGTCCTGTGTGAACGAAAATAGGCGCCAGGCGTGCATGAAGCAATGCCTACTGTATATGCGTAGGCATAGGTGTAGGCATAGGCGTAGGCATAGGCGTAGGCGTGTGTGTGAACCGGCCGTTAGTCCTGAAGCCTTTCTGTAAGAAAGCCACAGCCTGAACTCATTTGATTGGTCACTGCAACTGCTTCTTCCTGAAAACGAGCAGCAAGTAAAAAAAAATTGGTTAAGATTAGGGTTAAGATGTGAAAATAGTGCAATTCTGGGTGTCAATGGTCTTGTGGCTTAATGACTAAAGTGGACTTGGGTTCGATTCCCGGTCAAACCAAATACACTTTTATAAAACATTAGGTTTAGGCAAGTACAACAACTTGGTTTGGGTTATACTAGTAAAAAATGATGGTCCTGGAACTATACCATCACGGTGATATCAGGACGTCCTTCGAGCCTCAGTCAGTTTTGAATGGCGACAGCCAGAGGAAAGAGTGAAAAGCCCTGAGAAAACCTTTTTTAAGAAGTCTGACCTGGTGGCGCAGACAGGTGGCATCCTGCCCTGCAGTGTTGAGGCCTCGGTCACTTTTGAGGTCGTGGGTTCGACCCTAGTAACTAATTGTACTTCTACTTAAGTAAAAATAATGTGTGTACTTTTCCCATCGGTTTATCGATACAGTGTAAAATTTGTTCAAATGCATGTTGGCATCCATCCGTTCATCTCTATGCAATCTAAATCCCATAGAGATAGGCACAGTGCTTATCTCTATGCAATCTAAATCCCATAGAGATAAACACAGTGTTATTCTATAAAGTCTGGCCCGCTGAAAATACATGTACTTTTTACTTTTATACTTGAGAGTACATTTCAGAGCCTGTACTTTTTTACTTTTACTTGAGTAATTTAGTTGAATCAGTACTTTTACCAGAATCTTTTTTACACAATTAACTACTTAAGTAAAGAAAGTGTGTACTTTTCCCATCTCTGCTGTAATATGTCTCCTCCATCAGGAATATAACCAATAATCCACCTGTCAGGTAGCAACACAGACACATTGACTCATCCTGGCAAGCTATGAACTGTTAAGAGTTCTTCTTCTGAATTCTACACACTGTGTTCACACTGACAACAACACAGGGAATAAAGAGTGAGATAGGTTGGAATTGAACGAGTGAGCAGCTGTTTATCTGACTGAGCTAGAGTCAGAGACTGACTAGACTCCTACATCAGCTTATTTTTATCAGTGTTCAAACTACTGATGGTGATAAAAAAAATAGCATCACAGGTGGTGCCTGAGGCAGGGATTGAACAAACTACCTTTGAACATCACACAACATCCACATGTTTGAGCTACAGCCCACTTCCTTGACTTGAGCTGTGACTTTTGAAGTAGGTCTGACAAGAAGGAGATAAGAGAGGAATAAGAGTGTGTGATTTGAAAAAGAAAGTTGCGCTTCACAATTAGGAAGTTCTTTACCGGACTTAAGAGCCTGACAATCTTCAGTCTTTTTTTTTTTTTTTTTTTTTTTTTTTACGTTTTTGGGGGGCATTTCTGCCTTTATTTAGATAGGACAGTGGGCAGACAGGCAAGGTGAGGATAGAGAGAGGGGATGGCATGCGGCAAAGGACCTCGGGTCCGATTCGGACCCGAGCCTCTGTCGTATGTGCTATACCAGGTGAGCCACCTGGTATAGCAGGTATCCTGGAGTCTTTGATATATCACCTGGACCAGATCTTTCTGGTCCAGGTACTAAATCGGCTGGGATCCAGTAGATCTGGATGCTGATTGATCTGTGTGAGGCCATCAAACAGGTTTCCTCATAATTTATTTATTCCATATGCGACCAGCCCTGCCCTTTCTAGATGGCAGTCCAGATGGCTGCTGTTGTAGTGGATGAAGATTCAAGATTCAAGATTTTTATTGTCACTCCATGGTACAAGTATCACGTGTGAAATTCTTGTGCTGTGGACTCCGTTTACAACATAGTACAAATGTAGGGCATATGAGTGCAAAAACAACAAGAGACACAACAAGCAATAAGGCAGTATAGTGATAAGACAGTCAGAGACAGTGGCATATTCACTGCACATAGGTGCACATGTCCTGTGCATAGTTTAGCCGTGCTTAAACATTTTAAATTCGGCGTATTTGACATATAGGTGCAAATAGCATATTCCTTATTAAACATACAATTAAACTCGGCGTTTTAAATTCGGCGTATTTGACATACGGGTGCAAATAGCATATTCCTTATTAAACATACAGTTAAACATTAGACATACGTAATGGTAGCAGCTACAGTACGGTACAGTACGGCTACTACACTATTTGTGTATGTTAAGGAGTCTCGTGGCCTGCGGGAAGAAACTGTTCCTTAAGCGATTTGTGCGTGCTTTTAGAACCCTGTATCTTCTCCCTGAGGGTAGCAGGGAGAACAGGCTGTTGTGGGGATGGTTTGTGTCTTTGATGATCTTCAGGGACCTCCTGAGGTACCGCTGTTTATACAGTTCATGCAGATCTGGCAACTCACATCCTGTTACGTGCTGGGCCACGCGTCTCACTCTCCGTAGCGCCCTGCGGTCCATGGTGGTACAGTTCCCGTACCAGGTGGTGAAGCAGCCAGTCAGCAGGCTTTCAATGGTGCCTCTGTAGAAGTCCGTAAGGATTTCTGGCCTTAGCCCAAATTTCTTCAGGCGCCTGAGTCCATGTATTCGCTGTTGGGCCTTTTTGACAACAGTGGCGGTGTGGCCGGCCCAAGTCAGGTCCTGGTGGATGTTGACTCCCAGGTACTTGAAGCTGTCCACCCTTTCCACCACTGTGCCGTTGATGGTGATTGGGGGGTGTGTCCCCCCCCCAGAAGGGGCTGGAGACGCACCCCTGGGGCGCTCCTATGCTGATGGTCAGTGGTGAGGAGGTGAGGTTGCCCACCCTCACCACCTGGCGGCGGTCTGTCAGGAAATCCAGGATCCAGTCGCACATTGCTGTGTTTAGTCCCAGATCCTTGAGCTTGCGTACCAGCCTGGAGGGTACTATGGTGTTGAATGCTGAGCTATAGTCCACGAACAGCATTCTTACATAGGTGTCCTTCCCCTCCAGGTGGGACAGGGCGGTGTGGAGCACGTGTGCTACTGCATCCGCTGTGCTCCTGTTGGGGCGGTATGCAAATTGTAGCGGGTCGTGGTCCGGGGGGAGTGTGGGGCGGATCTTTGATATGACCAGCTTCTCAAAGCACTTGCTGGCTATTGGCGTGAGGGCTATTGGGCGCCAGTCATTGAGGCTGGTCACTTTTTGCTGCTTGGGAATGGGGATGATTGTCGCTGCTTTGAAGCAGGAGGGAACTCGTCGGAGGGAGAGAGACTGGTTGAAAATGTCTGTGAATACGCCTGCCAGCTGGTGGGCGCAGGCCTTGAGGACCCGCCCGGGGATGCCGTCCGGGCCGAGAAGAGAAGTGGTTGTCCATCGAAAAGATCTTGAACACCGCCAGCCAGGACACTTCTCTCATGGTGTGGGATTATTGTCCATGCCACGTCATTATTCCCTTGTAGGCTACCCAATGCTAACAGCCCAATGGCTAATGCTATCGAGGTTCACTCAGTTGCAAGATTATCCACACCGCAATAGGATTGGATGCCTTCCCAATCCTCATCTTCAAAATAAAGTGATGCCTGCACGCTCATGCAGACAATGGTGAACTTTGACACCAAATGATGATTCTCATTTGTGCCTTTTCGGGCTTATTCAGTTGATTCATTAATAGAAGGAGCCTTTTTTCTTCTTCTTCTGGTCAGAGCTTCTCCACAGCAGAGTCACTGTCCAATCTGTGAGGCATCAGTGGAGTCATGGAGAGGGTATTTGCATGAGTGAATGTGGAGTGTGTCTGAATGCTGTGTGTGTGTGTGTGTGTGTGTGCGTGTGTGTGTGTGTGTGTGTGTGTGTGTGTGTGTGTGTGTGTGTGTGCGCCTGCGTGCTTGCTTGCATGCGTGTGTGTGTGTGTGTGTGTGTGTGTGTGTGTGTGTGTGTGTGTGTGTGTCCCTGGAGCAGGTTGATTGTACAGGGTGGTGAAGGAGTGTATCACAGCGCAGAGCAGATCTACTCTAATTAAAAAGCACAGCTGTGAATTCAGGGGCTCTGTGAGAGATGTGTGTGTGTGTGTGTGTGTGTGTGTGTGTGTGTGTGTGTGTGTGTGTGTGTGTGTGCGTGCGTGTGTGTGTCTATGCACTTGCACACCGGGTCGCTGGCTCCGGCGTGATCGGCCGTCAAACGAAACAATGTATTCCGCGGGACCTCGGGGTTTTCCATCGGAGCGTTTGGACACGGCGCTGCAGCGCACCGTGGCTGCTTTATGTGGAAAAAAGTTGATAATTAGTCCCACAGTGACTGAATGATGAGATGGAGAGAGAGAGAGAGGGAAAGAGAGAGAGAGAGGGAAAGAGAGAGAGAGGGAAAGAAAGAGAGATAGGGAAAGAAAGAGAGAGGGAGAGAGAGGGGAAGAGAGAGAGAGAGAGAGAGAGAGAGAGGGAGAGAGAGAGGAGGGGTGTGAGGGCGGTGAAAGAAGAAGGAGAGGAGCGCTTAGCACACTTAGCTCTGTGACCTGACTGCGTCTGGGCAGCGCTGATTAAAATACCACTTGTTTTCCCCCCATCCTTTCTCTCTCCCCCAGCCTGGTCGCCAGAATAAAACGTCAGCATTGTACCTTTTTGCAATCCATGGATACGTAATATGTTTCTGAACCAAAAATATGTTGCATATCACGTGTAGCAACATTACACATAGGCTATACATACATTGAAATAGCGCGGTGGCCAGTAAGGCATAAGGGCGTTGTGGTCACAGTGGATGGCAGGTTTAAACACTTTCCTTTCAAACCGCGTTTGAAAGTTTGGTGTGTTCGAAATCTACATTTCAACCATAAGTCACATTTCATGTTTTTGTTCATAACCCTAACCTTAACCAAGTTGTTAAAGTCGTTATATTTGCGTTGGAAAGGCAGCAAAGTTTTAAATGTAACCGCCGTTCTGTTTCAGATTTACATTGAGATCGTACGTATCCTTGGATTGCAGAAACGTACAATAGCCTACCGCCATTTTCTTCTGCCGATTGGGTTGGCAGAGGGGAGGGGATACCAAGCTATTGTCATCGGTCATCAGCTGTGAGGAGTGTTGTGCTTTTTCTTTTTGGAAGGCCTCTCTTTCATTATTTTTTCAAAAGGCACCCTGGTAATAATTAGCAATTAAAATGCTGTCTTTTTGCCTCGTTTTCCCCTAATTAGCTTGACAGAGACATTGGGTAGTATAATTCTCTGTAGTTTTGGGGAAGGGGGGGAAGGGGGCTTTCACCCCTCCCTCCCCCCAACATACACATACACACATCAACCCTCCCTCTACGCATACACACTCATGCAGATGCAGACATACACGCCCCCCCCCTAACACACACACACACACACACACACACAATGTGTCTGAGAAACCATGGCAACACATCATGTTCTTGTCGTGATCCGGGCTGGTCTCGTCATGTCTGCATCGACCAACTCAAAGTCCAAAGAGGTTTGAGAACCCTGAATCGATTATTAAGAAATGATTTAGAAAACATTTGCTGTCACCACAGCGTCTGCACTGCCCAGAGCGCTTGTCCTCACTCATATTATATCACCTCACTCATATTATATCACACTGAATAATTGACTCAAAAGTGCTTTTGTAACAATGTAATTCCTCATCATCCTTAACACGGTGTGCGCTCGCCATGCGGCCGGCCTGTCAGCCTGTCACATGCATCCTCATAAGCTGTTCAATTCCATTCCCCTGTCCAAACCTGTCCATCTCACAAGGTTTCTCCCTTTCAAGACTTTTCCCAGAATGTCAAGATTTTGTTCGTTCGTTGGTCACAATACAGTATTAATTTCTCCAATTTCCAAAGGCTGCAAAAAAGTCTATATTAACCCTAACCTCAGACACTCTGTCTCTGTGTTGAGTCTATATTAACCCTAACCTCACACACTCTGTCTCTGTGTTGAGTCTATATTAACCCTAACCTCAGACACTCTGTCTCTGTGTTGAGTCTATATTAACCCTAACCTCACACACTCTGTCTCTGTGTTGAGTCTATATTAACCCTAACCTCACACACTCTGTCTCTGTGTTGAGTCTATATTAACCCTAACCTCACACACTCTGTCTCTGTGTTGAGTCTATATTAACCCTAACCTCACACACTCTGTCTCTGTGTTGAGTCTATATTAACCCTAACCTCACACACTCTGTCTCTGTGTTGAGTCTATATTAACCCTAACCTCACACACTCTGTCTCTGTGTTGAGTCTATATTAATCCTAAGTGTCAGTGACCGGGGGTTCAGGAGTGTGATAGGGGGTCAGACAGCTGAGTGGCAGCAGGAAAAAGCACATGTCATGTTTGTTTGGAGGCTCCTTTGTCACCCCACCCACCCACACACACACACACACACACACACACACACACACACACACACACACACACACACACACACACACACACACACACACACACACACACACACACACACACACACACACACACACACACACACACACACACACACACACCCTTCTACCCCCACGTCTACCCACTCCCCCCACTCTTCCTGCCCTCCTCTTGGCCTTATTTAGCCCCCCGCTATGTCACTGAGGGGTCACGGTCAACACATACGCACACGCACACACACACACACACACACACACACACACACACACACACACACACACACACACGCACACAACTCCAATGCAAAACACACACACACTCACACACAAGCAGCGACACTTACACATTATGCCGGGAACATACACACAGACAGTAATAGCATGGTAGAGCGCATCATAGATGGAGGTGCCTTGAAGGACTGCTGGCTTCTCATTCTCTAGACCTCATTAGCTACTGATTTATCTCCCCCTCCTCCCTCCTAATGCTCTGGGTGTGGGGGGGGGGGGTGCAAACTGAGAGAGAGAGAGAGAGAGAGAGAGAGAGAGAGAGAGAGAGAGAGAGAGAGAGAGAGAGTATTTACATGGATCAGTGTGTGTGTGTGTGTGTGTGTGTGTGTGTGTGTGTGTGTGTGTGTGTGTGTGTGTGTGTGTGTGTGTGTGTGTGTGTGTGTGTGTGTGAGGGGGGGCAGAGATAGTCTGTGTGAGAGAGAGTGGACAGAGGGTAGACACAGGGACTCCGTCATTCCACATTAGCCCACCGTGAGCACACTCAACCTGGGGTCAAACGGATTAATAAAAGATCACACACACACACACACACACACACACACACACTGCTCCATAATCATGAGAAGAAGCACACACAGGCGCTGCGCTCCGCCATTATCCATTTAGCAAATTTTTGTCTTGTCTTGCAATAATCTGCCCAAACCCCAAGTGAGCTTATTATTGTCAAGGTAAAGTGCTTATAGCTGTGCAGAAAGGTAGGGTTTTGGATACAGGGAGCATACACTCAAATTCCTGCGTTTGTCACTTAAAATGATTCTTATTTTTTATCAGCATAATATTGCTTTTTAAAAACTTCATCTCTCTGTTCACTAATACTGTAATAACGATTCTATTTTGGGAAAATAGAGCAGTGGTTGTCAACGTGGGGGTTCGGGGACCACTAGGGGTCCTTGAGGGGGTTCCAGGGTGTCGCCAGAAAAATGACGAATTGTTAAATCATTTACAATAAGTCAACACAATTTAAGAATGTAGAAGAATGACTATGTTTTGATCATAGTTAGATCATAGTTATCTCTCTACCTGCAATCCATATAGTCAAGGAATTCTGGACAAAATCCTATCTGATATATTCTCAGATTTGGGTTTGAGAGACAAAATCTCATCAAATGTGGCCTAAATCAGGGGTCCTTCATTATGAAGGAACAGTGAAATAGAAGATGGTGAAGAATGTAGCATTTACTGGCATGAGAGCAGCTCCTCCACTAATACGGCTGTAATGCCCTACATAATTCATTTACTCCTGGGATTTAATCTCTCTCAGGAGTAGAGACTGCCCACCCCCCCCCCCCCTACCTGATACTGTCGAGATCACACCCTCAAGAGACGATTCAGGAGAGGAGAAGGGAGGGCGGGGGGAGATTTCATCATGTGGTGCGATTTTGAAATCGTCTTTAAAGTAAAAACGAGCCGCAAACAAAGAGTTCAACCTGCAACCCTGTTCACTGATAAATAAGCACACAAATGAGCCAAACACTGCATTTAGGACATTCTAACCTAAATACAACTTGTGGGATAGATTTTAGCAGGCTTCAACAAAACGTGTCCAGTATATACAGTATGTGGAGCAATGAATTTCAAAAAGCTGATCGTTATTATTATTATTATTATTATTATTATTATTATTATTATTATTATTATTATTATATGTAGGCCTATATCATTTATTTATTTGCTTCTTATGAGTATAATTAAATGGCAAGGCACATAACATTTAGACAAAATTTATGGATTTGTCAGGATTAAGATAGACTTGGTACGATTCAAATTTAGGTCATTTTCTTTGGATTCTTCATTGTAAGACATAGGCTGCTTAATGGATGGAGTTCAATATGACCTGTTAGGACTGTTGGTAAGACTTTAGCCTCTGTAATGCATAGGTACTCTTATCACACTTTCCTCAATGAACCGCTACCAAATACAGTACTGTATGTCGTTGGGTCAATTTGTTTACCTAGCCCCCATTTACTCCAGTCTACACGCTTTGCAGCTGCATCACAAACCCCCGTCTGGCTCCGAGGTCCACTGGAAAATTAGCTGTTCTCAAATGATAGCTAAATGTATAACAACCAGAAGAAGAGAGATAGCTGGAAAATATTGTTGTGGTGTGGGTGTCGCTCAATTCAGTAATATTATAAGTAAAAGTGAGTATAAATAATATACATAAGTAATAAAATAGTTCTAGACTCTGCTCCAACTAGCAACTGCTTTTATGTATATTAACATGCAGCTGCTACTAGCCACTAACCACTAACACTAGCTTCTGCTATGTTAGTGATGACTGTTATCCAGCTATCCAGGTGCTAACGAGTAATGACATGTAACAAGCTAAAAAACAATTCTAACAAAATAATCGGTTCCCAGTCAAAATACCACAAAACTTAAAGGAGAACTTCACAGAAAAAAACAAAAACAAAAACTGAACAGTTTTGCAGGCATTAATTTAGTTTGACAGTTATTGAGAGTTGATTTGAGTTAAGTTGTGGACCAGTGATGTATTTTGTGCATGAATGACATCATTGGTGGGTGTGTGTGTGTGTGTGTGTGTGAGTGTGTGTGTGTGTGTGTGTGTGTGTGTGTGTGTGTGTGTGTGTGTGTGTGTGTGTGAGTGAGTGAGTGTGTGAGTGAGAGAGAGAGAGAGAGAGAGAGAGAGATCATGTGTAACATAAATCAGCATTGTTTTTCGGTGAAGTTCTCCTCTAAGCAGATCTATTCTGCTCTGTTTAGCTGTTCAGTCACTGTTGCCTAAAAGTTGTGGACCTCCAACATGGCTGCCAGATGGCGCATTAGGCCCTCTGTTCAGCCAGATACTCTATTTCTCTTAGCTGTATCCTTTTACCTGTCCAGTTTCCCCACAGGGATCATTCACGTCATTCTCATCTAACCAGCGCATGCTTCCTGTTTCTTCTCCCTCCTCCAGACGTGAAGAACCTGGAGAACTTCCACCTGGTGGAGAGCGTGCAGGAGCAGGTGAATGCGGCGCTGTTGGACTACGTCATGTGTAACTACCCTCAGCAGACAGACAAGTTCGGCCAGCTGCTGCTGCGGCTGCCCGAGATCCGCGCCATCAGCCTACAGGCCGAGGAGTACCTGTACTACAAGCACCTGAACGGAGACGTGCCCTGTAACAACCTGCTCATCGAGATGCTGCACGCCAAGAGGGCTTAGGGAGGGAGGGCTTCTCGCCCTGAACGCTGCCCGCATTCGCGATTTCGCTAACCCCAACCCAGCCAGACTTTGTGACAATTTGCGGGGAGGGTTGGCGCGTTAGCATCTGGTTTATTTTCATTTTGATGGTTAAGTGACACTTGAAGTAGAGATTTGGACAAAAACACACATTCAAGACTGACACAGTACACAGTACACACACACACACACACACACTTTCCCTTTACTCGGAGAAAGAGCAAAACAAAACTGGAAGCGCTGGTTCTCCTGGACCGTGCAGATTCTCAGAAAGAGACGATATTGAAAGAAAAAAGAAAACTGTTGATAGAAACTCTGCATTTGACTCTTCTTGTCTGCACAAACACAGACTATCAAGGTGATGCAAAGACTGGCAGGCTGTAACGTTAAGAACAAACAACCCCTTGGAGCATTTTACAGCCCTTTTTTGTGTGCCAAGAAAGGACGCTTGGTGACACCGGACCCACCGGTGGCGAGGGATCGGGGACGGGCGGTGGCTTATTTTGGTCCCGTTTGCTCTTTGAAACCGGCTTTTAGCTGGTGTTGGTACTGTAAATACAAGCGGCGCCGGAGACTCCTATCTACCTAACTACCGTTGCATCTGTTTTGAAATCAAACAAGATGGCCGCCAAGGCAGCTTGGCAAGGAACTGACTGAGTAAAATTGTCCCGGACTTGTGCAGAGCCACTCATCCCGTAAAAAGAAACCTCCATTAACAAACAAAAATTAAAAATAGAACAAATAAGAAGAAAAATTAAGTGTTTTTTGGGAAAATGGCAGTTGTTTCCTCCTCATGGTCACATTATTCCATCTCCCCCAAAGCATCTTTCACCGTGTTCCTGAGAAAGACCAGTTTTAAAACAAGTAGATTAATTCAATGAATATTGTCAGTTGAAACACATGTATTTATAACCAGTTTTTCCCACAAAAAAATAACAAACACACCCCCCTCCCTTTTATTAAAACTGCAACAAAAAAAGGGGGGTAAAGTGTGATTGTGGAGACAGAGGAGGATCCGAACAGACCAAAGCCTGCAGAACAGACCGGAAGAGGGATGTGACAAACACCTTAACTATCAGTATTATAAGAGAAAAAAAAAGATTTGTGATGTCACAGTTATGTGAGTCTTGCCTTATTTCATTACCATGCTAGCTAACCGTGCAGATGTGAATGAAAATATGTACAAATATATATATAAAGTATTAATGTTGTAAAAAATTAAAAAAAGAATAATTCAAGAGGTGTTTACATTCATGTGGTCATATGGGAGAGAACTGTGATGATGAAGCATCAATTGCAAAGCAATGATTTCCTAAAAAAAATGAAATTAACGAAATGAAGAAAAAAGATCCTTCTGGTTTGCGTTCTTTGGTGTGTGTACAGTGTTTTACTCTGATTTTGTATTTCTTTTGAGCAGTACTTAAATTATGTCGTGAGACACTAAAATCAGAAAGGAATCACACTTAAAATTGTAATTTACATCTGTGTCTGTTGGCATTCAAACATTTGTTTTGGTAACACGTTATTTAACGTACACATATTCATGAAATAGTTGCTTATTAGCATGCATGTTAGTCGCATATTGGCTGTTTATTAGTCATTATAAAGCACTTATTAGTGTCTTATTCTGTAAGACCATATTATGCTACAACTAATAGGTCATTAAGAGTTTCCCCTCAATAACCTCCTAATTACTGCTTATTGATAGTAAGTAAAGAAGTTGTACATGAATTATGACCTGAATATGCGTTAGTGGTACTACCACCTTATAGAGTGCCAAAGCCACGCCCACTTCTGAGTTCGCAATGCAGCCTAGGGAGTTAAGTTCCCCATTAATTTTCCCATTGATGGTTCGTGAAATCCATAAAATAGTTTTACTTGGACAAACCAAGCGATTCAGCTATATTCAGAATCAGGGGAGACCATATAACATTTCACCTGTCTACATGCTGAGCAAAGCATAATTAAGATCGTAATTCATTTATTAGTCATTTATAATGACTAATAAACAGCCAATATGCTGCTAATATGCATGCTAATAAGCAACTAGTTAACGGTGAATATGTCTAACTTAATATAAAGTGTTACTTTTTTTTTTTGCATTGCTGTAAAAGGGTTCCGTTTCAGTTTCCAACTATTTTTTTGTAGAACTTTTCTTTTTTACAGGTGCTCTGCCTTTTTTGATGTGTACAGTATGTGACTGGTTACGGATTAATAATGAAGATAATTTATTGCGTCTCTGGGTTTCCATCTTTGTGTTACACGACGTGAGGTGTCCACGGCAGAATACATTTGTTTACTGTAGCATGTTGTTTTTTCCCCCCAAATAGTTGTTCTGAGATGCAGTTCAGGAGCAAAAATAATGATCATAACAAAATCGCCGCAATTAGGGATGCACGATATTGTATTTTTTTTTATTTTTTTTTGCCGATATCCGATATGCCGATATTTTCCAACTCTTTTGGCCGATTGCCAATGCCAATATATGCGTGCATTTCCCCCCCACCAAATTTCAGAGAACAACAAGTCTCTCCTGTAGTGGAACGAACAAATTATTATGCCTACTCTTATCGTGATGGCCCACTGGCAGATGCGGACATACAGTAAATACAATGCTTATTAAAATGTACACATTCACTGCGAATAAGAAGAAAACGACTTCAACTTACAAAACATGTCATATTTTATTTAGGTAAAATTCAGTCAAGCATCGAGCATTTGGGCATAATTAAAGCGTCATTTTATCGGCTTGTCATATCGGCAGAAATGTTTGTTTCGGGTCGATGCCGATATTTCATTTGAAAGCCTTTATCGGCCGATGACGTGGCGACATCATTGTGCATCCCTAACCGCAATCTTTTCCTTCTTTCCTTTTTTTTCTAAATGTTTATGGAAGTCTACGTTTGTACATTGAAAAGAGTATTGTATTTAAGTGAGTAGGTGTGAATGATCCCTTTTTCTTAATGAATTTCGAACTGCTTCGTTGTTCTGTCCGGTTTGCTCTGATACCAAAGACTGCATCTGTCCCCCTGTGAGCTGTGACTTCTGGTATTGTGTCCAAAACGAACAAAACCGCCTCTTTATTTTCCGTTTGGCTTCCCAAATGGTCCCTAAAGTGGGATCCTACACACAAGCAACCTGTGGTGTTTTATCTGTCTACCTGTCGCCAAGTCACAGAATGATCGAAAAAGTCTTTCAATGGCATGTTTATTGTACAGTACGTTCATTTCAATGCCATCACATTCACTCCACACTACATGTCAGTGATGGAATAAGGTCTGTTTTCATCCTCTCCCCCCCTACAAAGATATGAAAACACCTCTGCGTTGCTAAGTGTTGGTGGTAAATATTCATTCTGCAATCTGCATCCATACGAACAAAGACGTGTTTTTTTAACAAGACATGCAGAAAACCCTTTTGGCGAAACATTTGGCTTTAACTTCATGACATAATTAAACTTGTCTTGATCCCCGAACCCCTCCTTATTAATTGTGTCTTTGATCGGACAATCTTTTATCAGTGGACCCCCCCCCCTCCCCCTCCCCCCGCAGCTGCCTTGGACTTCCTCAGACATACAGGCAAAACCCAACACCATGTGCATGCAATATACAGACACACACACACACACACACACACACACACACACACACACACACACACACACACACACACACACACACACACACACACACACACACACACACACACACACACACACACACACACACACACACACAGCCATTGCAGAGGTCCCACTTTTCAGCTGTCAGAAGTTATTAGTAGTAGTCTGAACCTGGTTAATAGGTTTATAGGATATAATAAGGTTTGTTTTACTCCTAGGGATGCACAATATTGGATTTTTTTTTTTGCCGATATCCGATATGCCGATATCTTCCGACTCTTTTGGCTGATTTGCCGATACTGATACCTATGTGCATCCCTATTTGGACATAAGTGTAAATTTACCAGTCTATCATATTGGTAAAATGGTATCGGTACCGATACCAATGGCGTGCTGATATTATCGTGCATCCCTACAATGCACTCGTCTCGTGTGTAAAGTGCAGGATACAGTGTGTAAAGTGCAGGATAGATGCATTGAGGGGGACTTTTGTGATGGCTGTCTTTGTGTCTTCACATTCTCATTCACACTGACATTGTCATAGGCTACACAAAAGGACAAAACGTTACCCCTCCTTCCGCTTGTCTGTGACCTTTCCCCCCTGCTGTGGTTCTGACCGGCCCTCTCTCTCTCTCACATCACTTCCTAGTCTCTCACATCACTCCTCTCCGGGGAGTGTTTCTCTGAAGCTGATGGAATTTTTCCTCATATTTCAATAAATAATTATTATGCTTACAACGCCGTCACCCTCTGCTGTCCAGTTCCATTTGATTTGTGTTGAAGTTCTAAGATAACGGTCTGTAGTTTTCTCATATTGAAATGATAGGAATCAGTAAGGAGATTCATTCCCAAGTGATTAGAATGAAAAGGTTACCTAAAATGTTTTACTCCTTGGTGCAAACATATAGATTTCTACAACTCAATGATGTTGGCATTTGGAGGGGGAAAACACATTGCATAGCTAATAACTTGAACATTTTTCAAAATTAAGTTTTGGAAAGAATTTGAAAGAGTAAATATTGCTTTTATCAAATGGTGAATATCTCATTTGTTGTGAATTTCTTCAAATACATTTTTTCCACACCATGAAATGTTAGGAAAGGCGTTTTAATTGCATTCTTGTCTCCGCAGACATTCATCCGTATGTACAGAGTTCAAGGACATAATCAAAATTAATTTGTGTTAAAAAATATAATATATAAATATGAGGGGAACGAAGCAAACAGTACAGTATTACT
Source organism: Poromitra crassiceps (assembly GCF_964638095.1). Lineage (NCBI taxonomy): Eukaryota > Metazoa > Chordata > Actinopteri > Beryciformes > Melamphaidae > Poromitra > Poromitra crassiceps. The sequence continues at coordinate 30,360,285 of NC_139632.1, forward strand.
CACCTTAACACTACCACACACATTAGCGGACCATATAAATCTTTTACAAGCCAATGTACAGCAAGTGCAGCCATAAAACAAAAAGAGACAAGAAACAGATACAGGAAATGTAACGCATAGTCACATACAGATATGAAAGAATACAAATGAATTGGATGAGGAGAAAAAAAAGAGCAATGTGCCATTAGTGAAAATGTGGAATAACGTTACATTTACATTTGATGCATTTAGCTCAGACTCTGTCTTAAAATGAGCATAACAGTAGAATAGAGACCCAGATGGAACAAATCTTCCTGCGTCTCTAGAATAGGGCTGGGCGATATGGACCAAAAATCTCTATATTTAGGTTGAATGGTGATACACAATATTATATATCTCTGTATTTTCTACAAAGTGGGCTAAATGTTCAGTTGTAAGTCAAAGCCACATGTGAGATGTCACAATCACTTTATTAATACAATACTGTGATCAAAATGAAATGCAAAGACAGGGTTTCCTTCCCTGACTATTGATGCTTTCACAAAATATTTACAAAATGAGATATTCGAAAGTATTCATCACTATTGTGGATATAATGACTAAGTGGGTAAAGGCAAATAATAGAACAGCTAGATCAGTCTGGTAAGTTCAGAAAAGAACATCACTTTACTGTAATGGCTCATTCCATTTTCACACAAAAACAAACAACACACAGTTTCAAATGATGTAACGTCACTGCCCACATCATGTACTTCTACGCCTCTTTCATGTTGGTATCATGTTAAGGAATACATCCACTAGTGGGCAGTAGAGAGTCGAATGTGTGAGTGTGTGTGGTACTGCTCCGTTTCATCCGTATACGTAAGCTTTCAGAAATGTGCAGAATTATCATGCACAAAATGAACGCAAAGTATGGACAGAAGGCAACCGTATCAGAATTTAAGGTTGATCATAATCAAGCCTTAATGCAGCCTTAAAAGCAGGAGAAGACAACACTTATATGCCATATCACGAAATTACGATATCCAAAATCTAAGACGATATCTATAATATCGATATATTCCCCAGCCCTACCCATGATCATATAGATGAAAGAGAAGCATGTACAGAAAGAAAGAAGAAAAAAGCCATAACAAAATCAATTCTTAATTAAAATAAAAAATAAAATAAAACAATCACCAAATGAAATGGCAGTCACCGTGCGTGCGATCAGTCAGTCCACGTAGACAAGGCCATAGCTTTTGGGAGGCGCGGGGGCGGGACTGCGAGGGAAACAGGAAGTGGTAAACTCCAGCTCCATGGGCACATGAAGACTACAGCCGGCTGGAGAGACCTCCGCCGCTGGGGCCCGAGGCTCCTGGACAGAGAGAGAGGCAGTGTGTCAGGGACAACACACACACACACACACACACACACACACACACACACACACACACACACACGACTAGGGCTGACACTAACCATAATTTTCATTGTCGATTACTTTGTCGATTATTTTCCAGACTAATCGATTAGTCGATTGGTCTATAAAATGTGAAGAAAATTGTCAATAACTTTTTCCCCAAACCCCAAGTTGATTTCCTCAAATGTCTCCTTTTGTCATGACCAACAGTCAACAACCCACAGATAATCAATTATTCATAGAAGTAGAAGAGTAAAGAAACTCTAATCGTAGCTCTAGTGGCGAAACACAGCATTGAAATCACATGTGTAGATTTGCTGAGAGACAGGAGAACATTTAGCTTGTGGAACAAATGAGTCTCCATCTGAAAATACTGCCCCTGGATCTTACAAAACGACTGCCGTTCATGAAAGTAAAGCACATTTCTACATTTTCTGGATTTTTCCATGCCCAAATTAGCCCAAAATGAGTCTCGAAAATGTCTCATGGTTTCCTGTAAATGTAATAAAACCCTGAACTTTTGACCATCTCTTTGCTAATTTATGTATTTTCTCTCTCTCCACAAAGCAAAATGATATGTGTGATTGCTGAGGCGGTGATGATAGCGTTAGCGGTGTTGTGGCACGGTATTAAGGATGCCGGTCGCAGCCGGGCAGGCGGCCAGCGTTGGGATCCTGACTCGGAGCTCGGCTTGCAGTGCCTGGCCTCCTGTCTGTAAATGTGTTCAAGCTGCTTTCACTTGCCATGAATTTGTATAAATAATGTATATACATTTATCCACACACTCTAACAAGTGCAGCCCTCAGGTGAAAACACTCAGAAATGCATGCTACGCGCATCCCCGAAGGTAGACACCAGCTCTGAGCTGACTAGCTCAAAAGACAACCAAACAGAGGAGGAATAAAAACACACAAATGAATAAGTTGCCAAAAGCAACACAAACCACACACACACACAGACTTGCACGCACGCGCACGCACACACACACACACACACACACACACACACACACACACACGCACACACACACACACACACACACACACACACACACACACACACACACACAAAAACAACCAGATGCAGCGCTGTCAGTTTCTAAACGAGTTTTCCCTTCCGTCGCGCAAACAGCCTGAAGTTGTGTCTGCGAGTGCTGTGTGAAGCTTCTAAACTCTGGGACCACATCATACGTGTTTACCGAGATGCGCTTGTACGCTGCCCTGCGTTGTCAAAGTCAAAGACAAAAGGGACTGAGGGCAAAGAGAAGCTTCTGGAAGTGTTCCAAGAGTGGAAGAAGAAGAAGGTGCCACTGAAGCCTGGAGGAGCCACGGGCCTGAGCACAGCCACATCCAGGACAGCCCGGAAATCAACTTGTCTTAGCTGGATGAGTCAATAAGGGTCACCCACAAGGCGAGCACATCTGAACGCCTTGGTTAGACGTCTTTGGTTTGGTCTTTTCCCAAACTGTGTCCATATTGACCAGCGCACGCTCTCTGACCGACCGTCAGCACATCAAATCAATGGCTCTGTATCAAACAGGTTGCTACAAACTTGATTGATTGATTGTATAATTGAGCAAGCACATTTTAAATTAACATAGTAGCTGATGTATACATGAAACAGCATTGAAAACAAATACGCAGGTTGACATATAACCTATATACATTATTTTGGCTGACAAAAAGTATTCTTGGCAGGCGAGACAAAAAGTTAATTTCAGACACTGGCTAACATTCTACGGTGGCTGCCTGGTGACATCAAGATATTTTTATTATTGCGTGGCCATGCATTAGTATCTTATGGCCATGAGATACTAATGCGTGGGAATGAGATAATTAAGTCGTGGCCACGACTTACTAATGCGTGGGAACGAGATAAGTAAGTCGTGGCCACGACTTACTTATCGAGATAATTAAGGCGTGGGAACGACATATTAATTATCTCGTGGCCACGCATTAGTAAGTCGTGGCCACGCATTAGTAAGTCGTGGCCACGACTTAATTATCTCGTTCCACGTAATAATAAAAATATCTTGATGTCACCAGGCAGCCACCGTACATTTCTGCTTGTTTTGTCATTCTTATGTATCATCTTATTATACCCAGCAAGCATTTCACAGACCAAGTTCAACGGCAATCCAAACAAGTTCAGAAGAGTTAGAATATCTAAAAGAAAAAACACACAAAATAACACCAAAATGCAGAAAGATAGGAAAAAATATAGGCCTAGAACCCCGGGAAATTCTCTACAGTCAATATGACCGCTTATGGCTGAAATGAGTAAAAATTATCATATTTTATTTGCCTTTTGTGTAATTTATATAAAACTATTTAAAAACTGAAAAACTGAAAATACAGACGCTTTTGTTTCTTGTTCTTTTTGGAAAGTCAGGTACCAGCAACATTGTATTTTTCAAATTCAACAGTTATTGTAGAAATTTCAAAAAGGTCAAAATGACCGCCGTGGCCAATCTTTAAAGCCGATGGAAGCTCACTGATACAGAGCAGCACAACTCTTCAGAGAGGCAATTAGCCGAGTTTCTAATCACTTAGGCTAAGCAGTGACCACGGGGCCCATTGTTTGGCAACCTGACGGACCAACTTTCAAAATGTAAAGAGCAAATTAATCGGCAAGCATTTTTTAAATGGGAACACTCGCCATTGTTATGCAAAACCCTCAGTGCGGCATGCAAAACAAATACATGGAGGTTTGCAGATGGAACGGTCGAAGGCCGCTGCCGTTTCATTTCAAAGCATGCATTATACATCATTGCTCATAAAGAGGACGCCTACAGCCTTAAGATGTTTTTTGTATGATGATTATCCTTTATTAGTCATTAAAAAGAGAGAGAGAGTGAGAGAGAGAGAAATCCTACAACTTTTAAGCACCTGAACCTCGCTGCCAGCGTTCCATTAATTGCCTGCACAATGGGGAGAGCCTTTGGAGATTTTTCAATTTCAAAAAATGTGGAGTAGTATGCATTCAGTGGCACTCGCGTTATACCGCCACTTAAACCCTACAGAGCTCACATAAAAAAGGGCTCAAGGTTGCATCCGATTGAAAGCCCCCCCAACCACACACACACACACACACACACACACACACACACACACACACAGCCACTTCAGAAATCCATTTAGTGAGCGGAGGGCTAGAACATCTAATTCAAACACAGTCGCCCTGTTAAAACGTTTGCGCCGCTGACGTCTTTTAAAAACACACACACACACACACACACACACACACACACACACACATACACACTCTTTTCTCCTGTTTGCTTGCCTCCATTGTAAGAGTGAACCTGGCGCATGGAGGAGAAGGGAAGACTTGATCTGGCCAGACCACAGCCACAGTGGCCGAGGTGAGCGCTGCTTGGGATCTGGCCAAAGGCAGAAAGAGACGAGAGAGAGAGAGAGAGAGAGAGAGAGAGAGAGGTGCGGGGCAGCCGCTCTTCTGTCCCCACCGCGCCACCCAACGTCCCATTCAACAAAGACACATTTTGATGAATACGTCAGCAAAAAAGAAAAAAATAATAAAAGAAATGGAAAAAAGAAAAACATATCCATGGTCCCACGATCGCGCAACACATGGTTAACGGCATGTGAGTCACTGTGCTGTTGATGATAGAGGAGAGTGGGTTTGTTATTCAATTTAAAAGGAATTTGCTGTACTTATGATGTCAAAAGTCAACATGTAAACATCAGTCTGTCTGACAGGGAGATGCAGCTTTGTCAGGTGACAAGCGGTCAGCCCTCACTGTGCACAGGGCAGCGGAGCAGGTAAGTGAGAGCTGCTCTAAAAACACTTGTGGACAAGTTACATCGGATTGAAATTGAAAAGTACAAAGGTAAAAGTAGCCCATATGATGTGAGAAGCAACCAGCCGGCCCCCCGGTCATTTCACATTATCAGCAACAGAAAGCAGCAAAACGAACATTACAGTATTTCAATTAACATAATGTGGTATATTACTGAACTTCAATATAACATTTTAAAAAATCCTTTCCACATGACATCTCTCTCTCTCTCTCTCTCTCACACTCTCTCTCTCTCTCTCTCTCTCTCTCTCTCTCTCTCTCTCTCTCTCTCTCTCTCTCACACACACACACACACACACACACACACACACACACACACACACACACACACACACACACACACACACACACACACAAATCCATCCATCCTCTGCTGCCTATATGGATTAAGGGGTGGGGATGGGGGAATCGGGGGGTGGACTCAGATCCCACCAGATCTAACCAGTGCAGGTCTGGTCAGGATCTCCTGGGTCCACCGGCGGCCTTGAGTTGAGACCTACCGATGGAAAGCTGAGGAAACAACATAGAACAGGAGAGCTGGATGGGCTTACTACCATCTATCTACATGTATCTATCTATCTATCTATCTATCTATCTATCTATCTATCTATCTATCTATCTATCTATCTCTATCTATCTATCTATCTATCTATCTATCTATCTATCTATCTATCTCCCTGTCTACATACAAAGATGTATTAAAATTAGCATAAATACACAGTCAAACAGATACTCATTCTGTCTTGATGCCTTGCAAACAGTGATGTCTCAAGTAGTCAAACAAAGGCAGCAGATGACTTGGGCAGCGCTGTTATGACTAAGAACTGAACACCTTCCATCAAGGCCCTAGCATGACTTGCCTTAATGTAACATCACCCAAGGTATCTTTTCTCTGTCGTTAACTTTGGTGCTTTATGTTTACAATGTTGGGCTTTTGTTTTGACTGAAAAGTGCTATGTAAACAACAATAAAGTTATGAATTCTAAATCATAAATCCAATACTGTACTATATCCTTGAGTGTGTAAAGTAGCACTGCTATGTGACAAACACAAAAGATACAACTTCAATTTAGTTTAGAAATACGCTTTTAAATGGCTCGTTTTACTTCCCAAATGGCACAGTGGATAAGTCAAGAGCCGTAGTTTGCACCTTGTGTAAAACGGAATTAAAATATCACCAAAGTACATCGAGTTTGAGGCGAGCGATCACCTAAAAGTAGCTAGCGGCCAGCTAGCAGCCAGCTAGCTAGCGGAAGTATCGGTTCTGGAGCGTTCTGGAGTGTTTACAATTATTGTGCATTTATTTTCTATTCAAGATGCATTTTGTAGACATTTTGAGACGTCCTGTCTACATTGCACTTCTATTGAATTGAAAATAAATCTAAAATTCAAGATCACAAAGTACATTTATTTGCATTCATTTGATTCCCAATCACGACACAGTGGTAAGAACTATTAATATCTAATTAAAAATGCTTTGCAATGCAAAATAATAGCATTTTAAACGTGATACAAAGATGCGATTAATCGCCGATTAATCGCGATTAAGAAAATTAATCGTTTGACAGCCCTAATTTATATATATATTTATATATATGTACATCTCTGTTCATGTGCTGTGCTATGAATATATATGAATATTTACGCACGTGTGTGTGCACGTACATCTGCCGGTCTACTGGTTAGATCAATACTAAAACCCTTAAGAGAGCTGAATCTAAGAGAAAAAGAATCCTTTCATCCTTCCATGCCTCCTTTCCTTCCGTGTCTGATTCAGAGTGCCACAGACACTTGCTGGCAGGCCCTCAGATGCAAACAGCTGCTCTCAGATATTTGTTATGATGGGAATCATCGCTTATTTTGTCTGCCGTCTCTCTCGAGGGACACCACCAGTTTCTGTAAGCTACTGAGGAGTCATAAGAGCCTGGATGCTCTGCCAGTGGCAGCAGCGACACTCTAGCAGAGGCTCCTGTAAATGAACATCACAGACCTACACAAAGCTATGAGAGAGAAGAGTAGGGGCCCCAATGTACCCCCCTGGGGAACGCCCCCGTCAGCATCTGTTTGGGCCGGAACTCTGTTTGAGAGCGGACAGGAGTTAAAGTGTATCAGGGGGAAAAGCTGCTTCTCATCGCCTGCAGTGACGATTTTGTCAAGTTGCCGCTGATCTGTCACCAGGTCCCAAACCTCCGACTTGGAAAGATGTAGCCAATGTGGAAATACCAAAAACTGCAGTTTCTCGAATGCCCACTTGGGGGGCGAATCTTTATTTAAAGCAGGACTAAACCCCAAAACACTTTTTTTCAGCTTTTAACCAATATATATGACTTTGGGGGTGGTGTGTGAAGAATTCTGGTAAAAATTTCCACATTTCAGACCAAACTGTTGAAATTGTACCATTTGTATAATTTTCAGCCGCATAAGTGCCCTCTATGGGTTGAACACTGCTTTCTTTTGTACCCTAAAATGAATGGGATATTTGGTACATCCTGACGTCATGGTGGGTTTAGCACGTGCATCTCGGTGCATCTCCAAAGCCTATACAACTAGGCAAGATGGAAAAACACTAAGGAGCCCTAATTTAGTTCACATTGTGGCAATGGACCCCCATATGATGAGATTTGGTCTCTCAGATGCAAATCTGATTTATTTTTTATTTTTTATGTAGCCTAGATATGATTTTGTCCAGAATTCCATATATATTAGGTTGAGAGACAACAGAGAATGCTGGAATCCTCCCAAGGACCACTGGTGATCACCGGACCCCACATTGAGAACCACTCAACCACTTCGATTGTGCAGAGAGAAGAGAGAGAGGAGGACTCTTCTGTGCCCCTTTTTCACTCATGCACGTAGTCTAGCAGATGTCAAACAGAAACAAAAAAAAGAGGGAAACTAAACTAAAGCAGCCTACAGCCTAAAATGTATTTTCCTGCTTCACTTTGTTTTGACGGGGAGGAGAAGGCATGGTAAAGTGACACTCACCTCGCTCCGACTTATAGGCTACTCAGCTCCTGCAGCCTCACTGACGCTGTGCCCCTGTCTGTGAAAAGCGGCTTGTCCAGTCGTATTTTCGCAAACAGATGCGGGATTCCCGCAATCCTGTACCCAATTTCAGACACTGATTGTGCAGAAAAAATTGTTTGTTTGTTTGTGTTTGTTTGTTGTTGTTTTGTGAGGGCGAGTGTCCTAGCCAGTGGCGGCTGGCCACTAGAGGGCGCCAGGGCGCTGCCCCACCTATACCCACATGGAGGGGAAAATAAAACGTTATATATATATATATATATATATACTGTATATAGGCCTATTTTTTTATGAGCGAGGAGAATATTAGATAGTGAGTATATAATCTGCAATAAATATGTAGATTCATAATGATCTACATGTGTAGGCTACTGTTTTTGGGTCAATATTTTCTTTCACCGAATTGCCACGGACGCCGTCCGGGGACTTCCGGTTTCCACCAGTGCAGAGTGGTGCAGATCAGGATCTGTGTAGTTGCACATGCGCTGTTCACTCTCAAAAACAAATGGATTTGGGAGGGCTCTGGGCGCACGTATCTAGCGACCAGGTGGAGGTGGGTTCAGGTAGAGTGAGTGTCGTGACGTAGGCTAGGCTAGCTACGTAGATGGGTAGCAACCATAGGGTAGCGACGCAGTATATATAAACATTAGTAGCTGTCCCACACCGACGGCTTTGCAGCACGTGCGCGAAGCAAAGAAGTTTGTTTTCAACTGCCATAAAACACAAAAGACGTTTTGCAAGAATGGAGAAAGAAAATTCTGTGAAGTCACTCAAAACGACGCCGTTTGAGAGACGGAATTTACAGGAGAAGCATCGAGTGAAAGAGCTTGGACCAGATCACCCTGAGCTCGCCATTAAACAACAGGCTACAGACAGAGGAAGAAAATACACTTGTTAGCTAGTAACGTCCGTTACTACTTACTTGATTTAGAGCTGGAGTGGACGATAATTCAATAGCCTATTATTGTTGTCTTTCAGTGGAATCATCGTGATGATATGAAGTTATTTTAATAGTGACATTTTTGCTGTCTAAATTGATGATGGCAAGCAAATGTTACTTAAAACTGATCAAATGAGGTATGGCAGGAATATTATTTGAAAATATAAGGTTTGTTTGACATCACCATTCAGTTCAATGAGATGAACACTGATTTTGCATACGTGAAACATATGATATTGATATTGAGAAGAATCCTTATGATTATCATATTGATTTCAACCCCATTGTCCAGGCCTATTTGGTATAGCCCTCCCTGGACAAAAATGCACCAGCCGCTACTGGTCCTAGCCGAACTGGGAGGAGGCAGGAGGCTGTTTCGCCTCTATGAGCAGCCGCCAGCCGGGGCCTGAGAGGAGGAGGGAGGGGGGAGGAGGAGGAGGGAGGGGGAGAATGTTCCAATACCCCGCTGCAGCTCTGCTCTGCGCGCTCGAGAGGAAAAATCAGAGATGCACTACAACATTTGACAAGAATCACGAAAAAGGGAGAAACAAAAATTAAAAACGGATTTCATGGCGGGGAATATGGCAAGTTGGACAAGGGCATACCGTGGAGAAATCTCGCATTGTGTTACCCCAGAGCGGGGGGTTTGTCCTATTGTGCTGTGCTGCGGTAACCAGGCTCGCGTCACTAGGCTCTTTTAACGATAGTTACACACGCCACATACACACACATGGGAGAAAAATAAGTCAATTTCTAGTTCGCCACTGAATGACCAAATTGATATAACTTTCAACCATTTTGAGCAACGCTGTTTCCAAACAGGCCACCAGCGTTGGCTAGTTGTTGATATTTATAAAGATATTGTAGTTCTCAAATAACTTATTTTCGAGGTGGTGAGAAAACTGTCATGGCGTCGATTTCCGGAAAAAAATTCCTGAGCTGAGCACAGCCAAAGAGTATAGTGAGACAAGAGGAGACGTCATTTCTTGGTTTTTCCCATAGGTTTTTTCAAATCAAGCAGCATGCCGTTCTGCCAGAAATCTGGCGGGTTTAGTCCTGCTTTAAGATTGATTACCTCAGTAAACACTTTACTAATGAGTTTATGGTCTCAATCGCTAGTGTCAAGTCTTCTTCAATACAGCATGATGTTCATTTAACAAATTATGGTCCCATTTAGATGATAAAACAGACTATGCTTGGGGCGTCCCGGTGGCTCCCCTGGTAGAGGGCGTACCACTAAGGCTTAGTCCAGGGATACTCAACTTACTTTGCCCGGGGGCCACTTTCGTGAAATGATAATGTACAAGGCCAGGGGCCAGTTAATAAACAATCAATATACATTTTTCTGTAGTGGATTGTAGGTTTTTGGGGTGTCAGCCAGAGTTTAGTCTGACCATGTTGTGCACACCGGATAGTTAGTTAGGTTAAGCACATACATAAGTGCCTGGGTAGCGAGCAGACGGCGGTATTTGACAATTTAGCAGCTAAATCATAGATTATTGAAAGATATTCCATATTCCAGACTGAAATGCTATAACAGAAGTGGAGTATTGGCCAGAATGACATGAACATTTGGACACTTATTCAGCGGGTATCTTGCATGTTGCGTTCAGGTGCAATGAGAAAAAAAAGAAAAAAAAAAGAATTCCATCGCGGGCTGCCCACAGGGGGCGCCCGTGGGCCACATGCGGCCCGCGGGCCACAAGTTAAGTATCACTGGCTTAGTCCTTCACGTGGTTGATCCGGCTTCGAATCCGACCCGTGGTCCTTTGTCACATGTCATCACCTCTCGCTCCCTGCCTTTCCTGTCTATCTATCTACTGTCCTGACCAATAAAGGCAAAGATGCCCAAAAATAATAATAATAATAATTATATATACAGTATATATTATATATATATATGCTTTGGAGCGTGATTGGCAGGTCATCTGTCCAGTGATGTCACAGCTTGTCGATCACGGACCAATAGCAGGTGGCGCTGCAGCTCTGTCTGGCTGCGTTACCCTGAAAAGAGTCCCACTCAACACAAATAGTTCTACAGTATATAGCAGATCTATAGCAGACTTTATTCCCATCGCAGAGAAAAAGTTTTTTCGGCCTGCTGGCCTTCATCGGTGCCTGTGAACACGCTCCCTATCCCAATGCTCTCAACAGCGACTGCTGAGCTGCCCTTGAGCAAGGCACTGAACACACAGCTGCTCAGCGGAGCTGCTCAGTGGCCCCAGTAGAGGACTGTTTGCACCGGGCAGCTCCGAGGAGGGAATGTGAAGCAGCGTGCAGGCTCCAGTAAATGCTCCCAGAAGCCTTTGCTCAAACTGGCCTGGTTACATACAGTATGGCTTCATGTAGAGTTTGCATGGGAGACAGAGAAACAAAGAGAGAAAGAATCAGCCAAAAAAAGGCAAGACAGAACAAAGAACAGGCATTGTATGTACATCAGTCTAATTCAATTTTTACTAAACAATATTAATCATGTTCATACTGGTATTTCCAAACACACACAAATACACAAAACCAAGCAGACCTAATGCAAGTCACACCTGTATCGACTCTACCTCCAGCGACCGATGCAAGATTGACGGCAAGCGTGCCGTCTTCTTACAGCTCAAGTTGACTGACATTTGACAAGTTCTCGCTCTGGCTGGGAGTGAATACCAGAGACCAACACCTCACAACTGTAGATGAAGCGCTGCACGGAGTCTAATGTGAGGTGAACGCAGTAAGGTAAGGAGGCGAGAGTTGGCCCGAGGCAGAACGCCCAGGCACAGCACAGGCAATCCGATCAATATCGGCTCAGCCGCGGTCGAGCCGGGGCGGGGATGGGGATGGGGGTGGGATGGGACGCTCGTGCTTCTTCTGGATGGGCCCGGGTCCCTCATCCATATACACACACATATTTACTGAGTACATACGGTGGCAGTCACTGTAGAAGTCCGCCTTTGTGCATTTATCCTGCAGCCTTTCCTGATTTAGGAGTGCAGATAATAACCTCTTGAATGTCATCAACATTAGAACCAACTAATATGTCTTTCAGTCAGCTACTGTAGTGACCAGACCCATAGTTTCAGTCAGCTGCAGCTGCAGTGACCAGACCTTCAGTCAGCTACTGTAGTGACCAGACCTTCAGTCAGCTACTGTAGTGACCAGACCCATAGTTTCAGTCAGCTGCAGCTGCAGTGACCAGACCTTCAGTCAGCTACTGTAGTGACCAGACCCATAGTTTCAGTCAGCTGCAGCTGCAGTGACCAGACCTTCAGTCAGCTACTGTAGTGACCAGACCCATACTCCTGACCGCTCGATGTTTTTCAAACTATTCATCTTATAGATGGAGAAAGAGTACAGCATCACTTAAACCAAGCACGTAGTAAAACGTGGGTCTTCTCCACGGGTTACATCTGTATAGATGTCTGTGTGAGTTTAATCCAAAATAAGATATCTCATATCTGAAAAAACAACTCCTTCTCTTACAAAATGATTAAGACATACTGTAGCCTAATTAAGACAACTAATTAAGGCCAAAAAAACAGCAGGTAATGTAAGGCTTTGGTGTCAAAATAACATTTTGACAGACGGGATCCTCTCTATTTTATACATACTGAATTGATTAATGCAATAAATATTTTGCCTAGAATCGACATATGGCCTTTTGGAATTGAACTCATGTATTTTAATTTCACTCTGAATCCACAGTCAGACAAGCACAAAATAAGGATGCATGTAAAAATAAGCACATGCAGCCAACAGTTCAATTCTTGCTTCGTAATATCAAGGGGTTGCATCTGACCAATATGTCCATCTTGTCTTACTAGTCTTACTTACACACAGCCAACTCACACACGACCAAATCACACACGGCCAAATCACAGACGGCCAAATCACACACGGCCAAATCACACACAGCCAACTCACACACGACCAAATCACACACGGCCAAATCACAGACGGCCAAATCACAGACGGCCAAATCACACACAACCAAATCACACACGGTCAAATCACACAGCCAAATCACACACGGCCAAATCACACACAGCCAAATCACACACGGCCAAATCACACAGCCAAATCACACACGGCCAAATCACACACGGTCAAATCACACGGCCAAATCACACACGGCCAAATCACACACGGTCAAATCACACGCCAAATCACACACGGGCAAATCACACACGGCCAAATCACACACGGTCAAATCACATGGCCAAATCACACACGGCCAAATCACACAGCCAAATCACACACGGCCAAATCACACACGGCCAAATCACACACAGCCAAATCACACACGGCCAAATCACACAGCCATATCACACACGGCCAAATCACACAGCCATATCACACACGGCCAAATCACACAATCATAAATAATGGATGCTGCATAGGCAGGGGAGCATCTTCAATGAGCCCAGAGTGCCGAGCAGCTTTCTCATCTCCAGACCGGGGAGCCGTCCTAATGACTGTGCCCGGAGACCTGGGGTCTCCATCAGCACCCCCCCCCCCCCCAAAACCCCACAGATGGACCCCTGCAAGCCCGCCCCCCCCCCCAAACCCCACCGACGGGCCCCTGTAAGCCCCTCCCCAAACCCCACCGCCAAGCCCTTCCACGCTCTCAACCAGTACAGATTGTACAGAGGGGAACACGAGCTTTTAAATTAAACATTCACAGCGGCGTCCGTGGCCTGTTTTAGGCAAATCAGCAGAAAATAAAACAAACAAGGAGCCTCAGGAAGGTCCGAGCGTTTTGTGCAATTGAGGCTTTTTTTCGGGGAGGAGGGGGGGGTGTCTTGTGGAGAGCAGAAAATGCAAATAATGTCAGAAGAGAGTGTTTGCTTTGTGGATATCTTATTTTGGGATGGAGAATGGAGAAAGAGAAAGAGCTTTGCGGTTATCTAGAAAAAGAGGGTGTGTTTTGTGGGTATGTGTTTTGATGAGGGACAGAGACAGGGAGAAAAAGAGGGTGTGTTTTGTTGGTATGTGTTTTGATGAGGGACAGAGACAGGGAGAAAAAGAGGGTGTGTTTTGTGGATATGTGTTTTGGTGAGAGACAGAGACGGGGAGAAAAAGAGGGTGTGTTTTGTGGATATGTGTTTTAGTGAGAGACAGAGACGGAGAAAAAGAGGGTGTGTTTTGTGGGTATGTGTTTTGGTGAGAGACAGAGACAGGGAGAAAAAGAGGGGGTGTTTTGTGGATATGTGTTTTGGTGAGAGACAGAGACAGGGAGAAAAAGAGGGTGTGTTTTGTGGGTATGTGTTTTGGTGAGGGACAGAGACAGGGAGAAAAAGAGGGTGTGTTTTGTGGATATGTGTTTTGGTGAGGGACAGAGACGGAGAAAAAGAGGGTGTGTTTTGTGGATATGTGTTTTGGTGAGGGACAGAGACGGAGAAAAAGAGGGTGTGTTTTGTGGATATGTGTTTTGGTGAGTGACAGAGATGGAGAAAAAGAGGGTGTGTTTTGTGGATATGTGTTTTGGTGAGGGACAGAGACAGGAAGAAAAAGAGGGTGTGTTTTGTGGGTATGTGTTTTGGTGAGAGACAGAGACAGGAAGAAAAAGAGGGTGTGTTTTGTGGGTACGTGTTTTGGTGAGGGACAAAGACAGGGAGAAAAAGAGGGTGTGTTTTGTGGATATGTGTTTTGGTGAGGGACAGAGACAGGAAGAAAAAGAGGGTGTGTTTTGTGGGTATGTGTTTTGGTGAGAGACAGAGACAGGAAGAAAAAGAGGGTGTGTTTTGTGGGTACGTGTTTTGGTGAGGGACAAAGACAGGGAGAAAAAGAGGGTGTGTTTTGTGGATATGTGTTTTGGTGAGGGACAGAGACGGGGAGAAAAAGAGGGTGTGTTTTGTGGATATGTGTTTTGGTGAGGGACAGAGACGGGGAGAAAAAGAGGGTGTGTTTTGTGGATATGTGTTTTGGTGAGAGACAGAGACAGGGAGAAAAAGAGGGTGTGTTTTGTGGATATGTGTTTTGGTGAGGGACAGAGACAGGGAGAAAAAGAGGGTGTGTTTTGTGGATATGTGTTTTGGTGAGAGACAGAGACAGGAAGAAAAAGAGGGTGTGTTTTGTGGATATGTGTTTTGGTGAGGGACAGAGACAGGGAGAAAAAGAGGGTGTGTTTTGTGGATATGTGTTTTGGTGAGAGACAGAGACAGGGAGAAAAAGAGGGTGTGTTTTGTGGATATGTGTTTTGGTGAGAGACAGAGACAGGGAGAAAAAGAGGGTGTGTTTTGTGGATATGTGTTTTGGTGAGGGACAGAGACAGGGAGAAAAAGAGGGTGTGTTTTGTGGATATGTGTTTTGGTGAGGGACAGAGACAGGGAGAAAAAGAGGGTGTGTTTTGTGGATATGTGTTTTGGTGAGAGACAGAGACAGGGAGAAACACGTGACACGGTCTGGTGAAACAGGTAACAAGTAGGCACCGTGAAATTGCACAAAGAATAAAGAAGAATTTGAAGAATAAAAAAATCATTGTCATTTGTTTGTTCATATTATGCAAATTTAGATGTTGAAGAATGCAGTCAATATAAGAAAACAACAGTTTTAGGATCATTAAATACTTATTTTAATTTGTTAGCAAACTAAGCCTGTTCACTAAGCTTTTTCACCAACTTAGATTACAAACATTCAAACAAACATGTTTTCTTCAACTATTTTCAGATTTCAATGTATGACACATCATTATTATATATACCCCAAACACCAGACCCTGTCACAAAACAGCAGACCATGTCACATATAGAGAAAGAGAGAAGTGATGATGCTGGGCTCCACAGCACCCCCGTGTCACCAGCGCTGAGGTCACCTCTGGATGAGGCAGGGAGCGACTATCTCCCTCTCCTGACCTGCATTCAGACATAAACAGGAAGTCGCCTACAGGAAAGGGAGGAAGTCATATTTTTTACTGCGGTGCCCCGGACGGGGACGGCATTGTGCGAGAGCCGCCGTTTCAATGTGCACGCGAGATTTTTTTTTCTCTCCACACGTTCGAGCCGTGAGTCAAGATACCTCGCCGCACGGCATCGAACGCGACCTGAGAAGAATGGCGGAACAGAGGTGTTCCGTTTGGGTTGGGAATGAAAATTGCGGTCATTGTCATTTCCTGTCACCAGCAAAAGGCCGTCTTCCTGCTCCCGCCACAGATAAAACCTCTTCGTCTTTGTT
Source organism: Poromitra crassiceps (assembly GCF_964638095.1). Classification (NCBI taxonomy): domain Eukaryota; kingdom Metazoa; phylum Chordata; class Actinopteri; order Beryciformes; family Melamphaidae; genus Poromitra; species Poromitra crassiceps. Next base: position 30,376,608 of record NC_139632.1, read on the forward strand.
CTTGGATGGAGATCAAAGTGGCGTTTCCAGTCTGAGGGCTTGTGATGTGTCAGAGCAGGGATTTATACGGCGCTACGATACTCATCGCATCTGCAAGTCGCGACTATAAATCAGTTTAGCAGGCCGCATGGCAGCATGTATGTGTGTGTGTGTATGTGTATGTTGTGACTGGAAAGGCAACACATGCGTTTGAAGAAAACGTATTCTCTGTTGTCAAGAGAAAATCACAGTTGCCATAGCCTACAGGAAATGCCGTTATTTATTTCAATCATCAGTGCACTACCTTTAGAGACGCATAGACAGACACACGCACACGCACACGCACACACACGCACACGCACACACACACACACGCACACACACACACACACACACGCAAAGGGCCTTAATCAATTTCTCTGTCTGCCAGGAGGGTGGTAAAACAGAGCTGGGGGGCGGGGTAGGGGGGGTCAGCCCAGGGCCCTAGAGGAAGTGATTTAATGTCCAAAAAGATGTGCGCTTGTTTTTCGCTCCGTCTCTTTCCTGTTGTGTTCTGATAGGGACTTCCTCTCCCCAGTGGGGGTGGATACGGGTGTCATCCGTCCCCTCCCTCCCTCCCTCCCAGCTCAAACCCGTCCGCCCACGCCACGCGGAAATGTCATTCTGCTGCCATGCCCCTCCTCCCCCCTCCGCCCTGACAAAAAACTCATCGAACTCACTGGAGATCAGCACAAATGGACACAAAAAGTGTGTGTGCGTGTGTGCGTGTGTGTGTGTGTGTGTGTGTGTGGCTGGCAGGGTGGGGTGGGTGCCAGAGGTTAACATGACATTTTATCCAGTGATTTGGAATGAGAGCAGAAGAAGTTTCCGTTTCTAGACTACAAACATGACAAACAAGCAATAATAAGGAGGTCGAGGGTTGAGGAGGATGAGGTGTGAGAGCGTGTGGAAGGAGATACATGTTTGCATGTACGACCGACTTTGAGTGCATTGGCGTTCCCGTGCGTGTGTGTGTGTGTGTGTGTGTGTGCGTGTGTGTGTGTGTGCGTGTGTGTGTGTGTGTGTGTGTGTGTGAGCCTGAGCCTGAGCCTATGAGCCATAACCTGTGCATGTCCTGTGTGTGGGCCACAACCCCTGCCATGGCAACACCGGGAGGATCTCTTCCTGTCTGCCATAGTATCTCTGTGGCCAACACCCTTCCTGTTCCTATCCACTAAAACACACTCGCAATTACAATGCCTATCCCCGACCCTTAGCTTATCCATCAACACTGCAGGCCTAACTTCAAACCCTTACCCTAACCTTAACCCTTCATTTATAAATGGTAAATGGCCTGCATATACAGTATATAGCACTTTTATCTAAAGCGCTTTACAATCAGTAGGTACATTCACCCATTCATACACCGATGGCGGCAGGCTACCATGCACACCATCAGGAGCAATTGGGGGTAGGGATGCAGCGGTATACCGTTTGAAGGTATACCGTGGTTTGAAAACGTCACAGCATCAAAACCACTAAGATTTGCCGTCATACCTTCCCCACGGTATCAGCTGTTTCCCCAAAACAAAGTGCTCAGGTCGCTTGCAGAGTGCAGCCCCTGGCTGCATGCCTACCTAGACTAGAGCACAGTAGAGAGGAGCCGCAAGGACCCCCCTGAACTTTCCCCCATCTAAAAAGACGACGTCGGCTGTATGGGAATATTTCAGCTATTGTAAAAACACAAATGGTCCGCAATACCGCGAAACCGTGGTATTTTTGTCCAAGGTTATCATACCGTCAAAAACTCATACTGCTGCATCCCTAATTGGGGGTTCAGTATCTTGCCCAAGGACACTTCGACATGGCGGAGGCGGGAATGGAACCACCAACCTCTTTTATCCAAAGCAATTAGTGGACAACCCGCTCTACCTCCTGAGCTACAGCCGCCCCATTCATTTGAACCCTAACCCTAACTTAAACCCTTACCTTAACCCTAACCCTAACTTAAACCCTTCATTTAAACCCTAATAAACATGTCTTCTCACTTTGGATCATTTTCCACATCTTTCTTTTTTTTCCCCCACTATTTTTTTTTTAATTAAATTTCCACACAACAATAAGCCTTTTAATTCAAAGTAAATGTGGCTTGACTGACTTGACACAGGCAGGAGTCCTGGGCAGATACATGTATTACTCATCAAAACAAGCCCCCCCCCACCCCCTCTGTGTTGCCACAGCCAGGAATTATGGAAACACAACTCATTCACGGAAATTCCAACATTCCCATCTCCATTCACAACTATTTCCAATCATTTGAATGATTTGATTCAATTAATTAATCAATCAATCAGTAACTTGTAACTGAATCACTTAAAAATCTAAGTACAGTATCAGTACATTTTAACTTGAAACATTTAGTCAATAAAATATTGATTTTTACTCCATTACATTTCCCCTAAGCATCTTAGTTAATAAGTACAATCGGAAGAAATTTGGTAGCCTGCAAGCAAGCTGGTTTAACAAATTAGTGCTCCTAGCTTTAAAGTTAGGTTAATCACGATCCACACTCCATTCAGGCAGTTGGTCACGGTAATGCACCATAACCAAGACCAACCAGGCATGTCTTTGATTTGCACTTTTAGGTAAAAAAGGGGTGTGTCACTGAAAGCAATGCTCTAAGGGCCTTGCTCAAGGGCATCTCAGTGGTGCTAATGAGAGAGGGACATGCCAGTCCCGGGGATTGAATCGCTGACCTTGTCACAACCTCGCTTCTCTAACCTTTAGGCCACCACTGCCCACATTTAATATGAGAACTAGGGCTGTCAGCGTTAACGCGTTAATCGTGATGGGATTAAGGGCCGGCCATAACGCGTTTTTTTTTTTTTAATCGCGTTAATCGCATGCCGCTATTTTGTCCCTTCGTCGCACCCGTACTTGTAGTCAAGCCGTTAGGTTTCCTGTCTCCTGCCTGTGCAGGCAGGCATGGAAGACAACGACAGCAATACGCTTCTAAATGGCTCGTTTTACTTTAAAAGAACTCCCCAAGTGGCACAGTGGACAAATGGTAAATGGTAAATGGCCTGCATTTATATAGCGCTTTTATCAGTAGGTAATCTACATTCACCCATTCATACACCGATGGCGGCAGGCTGCCACGCAGGGTGCCTACACACCATCGGGAGCAAGGAGGGTTAGGTGTCTTGCCCAAGGACACAACGACAGCAGCTGGGAGGGAGCGGGGATCGAACCGCCAACCCTTGCGTCATTGGCCGACCCGCTCTACCTCCTGAGCTAAAGCCGCCGCCGGACAAGTCAAGAGCAGTAGTTTGCACCTTGTGTAAAACGGAATTAAAATATCACCGAAGTACATCAAGTTTGAGGCGAGCGATCACCTAAAAGTAGCTAGCGCCTAGTAGCGGCCAGCTAGCAGCCAGCTAGCTACAGGGTACATTTATTTGCATTCATTTGATTCCCAATCACGACACACTGGTAAGAATGATTAATATCTAATTAAAAATGCTTTGAAATGCAAAATAATCGCATTTTAAACATGCGATACAAAGATGCGATTAATCGCGATTAATAAAATTAATCGTTTGACAGCCCTAATGAGAACATTACTTTTGATACTTAAGTACAATAAATATCAGATACTTTAAGACTTTTACTGAAGTAATATTCTAAGGTGACTTTAACTTCTACCAAACTCATTTTCTAGTAAGATATCTGTACTGTCAGGTAGGCTCCTACTTGACCTGTACTTGTGAGGTGACTCCATGACTACTTAAAAAAAATCATCATCATCTCCAAGTAGTTGACCAAACATTGACCATAATGTTAATAAAGCTTGTTTCGCCTGAATATAATATGGACATAGTCTTTTTTCTGTATAGTGACAGCAGGATTGCTATTGCAGCGTTTCCACTAGTTTCCACTGCTCTCTCTCTCTTTTGTTGACCAATGTAAGGTTGACCATTACACATACTCACACAAATCACGCACGCAAGGAACACACACACCTGGACATACAACCGCTCACCCTCCAGTACTTCCTCCCTCACTCATTCACCCCGTCTACCAACACACTTGTATTAGTCACACTCACGCGCACATGCTCTCTCTACACACTCTCTCTACACACACACACACACACACACACACACACACACACACACACACACACACACACACACACACACACACACACACACACACACACACCTACAGATGGAGGAAGTGAGCTGTGCTCTGCTTGTGTCTGGTGAGGATGTGAGGTGCAGTGATGGCACATTAACGACAGGACCGTGACAGCCGTAGCATCGGCGCGGCCTGAGTGAGCCCGCGGCCAGCTTCTCATTCAATGAGGATTGTTCGAGCGAAACAATGGCCCTCGGCCCCGCTGAGGCTGGGCAAAGGGTGAGAAAGGTGAGCTCGTCCGTGGTAGCCGGCCGCTGTTTTTGTGTTTGGGGCTGCGGCCGATCCCGTGGGCTCGGCGGGGTCGCGGATCAGAAATATCGCAGCGGCGCAGAAACATCCGCTGTTTTTCAGGTAAAGAACAAAAAGGCTGACAATGAGCGGGCTAACGGGGAAGCACTGTCGCACACTTTGGTATCATAAAGACTATTTGGAGCTCGAGCAGGAATCAGTTACGTTTACAATTCCTTTAGCCCACGCCCTTATCCACAGCGCTTTACAGTGAGTGCATCATCGCCTACACACCATTAGGCAAGTTAGACAGATGCCCCTCCACTTGGAAATTAGGGAGGGGCATCAAAATGTAGTAAAACTCAAATATGTCATCTTCAATCTCTCAATGTTTTCAACCTAATTAAAGCTAAGTAAAATGTCTGCTCTGTCTGCAACCCCTCTCCAGCCCAAGTGGTATAGTCCAACCTGCACTAAAAATATCCTGCAGTACTGTACGTACCACAGACAACTACACACAACTACACTTAAACTAGCCTACATCATACATCACAGTACTACTACACTCAAACTAGCCTACATCCATGTGTGTGTGTATGTGTGTGTGTCTGTGCGTGTGTGTGTGTGTGTGTGTGTGTGCGTGCGTGCGTGCATGTGTGTGTGTGTGTGTGTGTGTGTGTGTGTGTGTGTGCGTGCGTGCGTGCACTCCAGTGGGCTATTTGCATTCCTCTCAGCAGTCATTGGGTCCATGCTGATGGAGCTGCTGATGCAGAGCATCAGGTATAATGAACAGGCTTTAGCCGATGAGCAGATGTATTGATCAGGAGCCCGGCTGTAAGCAGGGCTAATTGATCCATCATGGCCACTGGTTGCTTTGGATTAATGGAACATGATAAGGACTACACTGCCCCCCCCCCCCCCCCCCCAGCTCCACACTCCCTTACCTATACACCTCCTCCTTCTCCTGAGAAGGCATGGCGTGTGTGTAAGTTTGTGTGTGTGTGTGTGTGTGTGTGTGTGTGTGTGTGTGTGTGTGTGTCTGTGTGTGTGTGTGTGTGTGACGTCACCCATCGGTTTGTGGACACGTTTTGGAGCGTCTCCGTTTGTCGTCGTGGTTGCTGCCATTTCACGCAGTACGCTAGTTCGGGCGAGACGGGGGTTTCCCACAGAGCCAGAGCTCAGTCTGCTGTCGGTCCGTGATCGGCGAGCTGCGTGATCACTGGACATGCGACCTGTCAATCACGCCCAAAACATAGTCTTTTCTATCGTCTATTTGACTCTAAATGCTGGGAGCAGGGTTCCTGGCCTACCGCAATGGTGGGTGGCTGCGTAAAGACAACAGTTCCTGGCATTGTACATTATTATTAATTTCGTTTAAGCAATTAGTATTTGTTTTTTGGTTAAACAACACAACACAGCCAATCGTGCCTGTATGGACGCCGGACCAAGCCGGGGGTAACATGGCGAACCTGTGACCCTCATGTTCGTAGGCAGGGAATCTACCACTACACTACCCGGACGCCCATCCTTGATACGTTTTTAAAGCTGTAATGTTTGTTTCTACTAGAAATCTTGTGCGCTACACGTGCTCAATTCCTAGGGTGGAGACTCTGGAGTGCCCGTGACATCACAGTTGAGAAATTTTCCGCCATCCGCCCAATCCGCTTCAATCACAGTTGCTCGAGTGACATCACTGATGACATCACAGTTGGGCAATTGTGCGTTGAGGAATTGTGTGCCATCAGCCCTTCAATCACAGTTGCTTGAGTGACATCACTGATGACATCACAACTGCTAGAGTGACATCACAGTTATGCAAATGTGCACCATGAGCAACTGTGCGAGCTCTCCAATTGACATCACAGTTAGTGCAACTCTCCAATTATAGTATTCAGAGTTGCTCGAGTGACAACACTCATGTCATGAAATCACAACTGCTAGTTGAGCAATTCACAGTTAAGCAACTGTGTCCCCGTGCAACTGTGCGCCATCGTGCAACTGTGTGCCATCAGGTCATACTACATAACAGTTGCTCGAGTGACATCACTGATGACATCACAACTGCCTGAGTGACATCACAGCTGAGCAATTGTGTGCTGCGCAAACTTTTGCCCACCCACCTCACTATCAGTTTCCTATTGGTTAGCACCGCTGTCAGTCAACTACTAGCCAATCACGTTATGTCCAGTGTCCACCTAGTAGTTTTGGCCCCGCCCACCATAACTTTCCATTCCCAATATACAGTAGAGGAACAGAGACAGACAGAAACAGAATTCCAGAGGCTGAGAATATTCCAAGGGTGCATAAAAACAGTGAGTGTTTCAATTCTTGTTACTTTTGTGTAATGTGCAACTGTATCTTACTTAACTGTATCAGCGTACAGCCTGATGAAGACCAGTGAGGTTGAAACGTGTTGCATTTTGTGCCCCGGTGTATATTAAGGTGTGCATTGTTTGTTAAACTCTCAGTTACACTAGTGTCCTCTAGAGAGAGAGTGGCGTCAGCGGAGGACCAAAATGCGTGACTCCTTAGCCAATGAACAGCCAGGAAAGGGTCCCGCGCTACTTTTTAATGCTAAAATAAAGCTGATAATGTACAATTTGATTCAAGGGGAAAAAAAACTTTCAAAGTACAACACAAACTGTCCATATTGCTGTAACTCAACAGTGCTGCTTAATCCAGGACCTTACTTCCTGGAACTCTTGAGAGTAAAAAACTGGTCCATTGGAGTGAATGGAGATGTCGCACTCTTCTATATACACGGCTCTGACTTACACACTTCATTTTGTGATTAAACTTGCTACAAGTATCCAAGAAGCTCCTTCTTTCTTCACTGTAGGCTATCTTGTGTGAAATGTTGGATTTGCTGTTAGCTATGTCAGCCATGTGGCTGCTAGCTTGATAGCTCTGTTGTCATCCGTGTGGTTGCTAGTTTCCTACTAATGATAATGTTAGCTCTCTTGTTAGCCACATGGTGGCTATAGATTGCTGCTGGAGCTCTATTGTTAGCCTGGAATGCTAATCATCATGTTCTGTCAAGTGAAGTGTTGTTTATTAGCACTGCCTAGTTTATTTGGGTGAACTTACTGGAGCATGTCACTGTTTATTGATATTGTGTGGAAGCTTCTAGACTTTTCTACAGCAATGCATCCATGCATGCACAGTTCATAGCCTATATTGATATTATGGAGATTGAGATTTACTATTTTGTGCATTTTCTCTTTTGTATTAACGTGTTAACCTAAATTATGTGCATATTCAACCATGTTTATTATGATTTCATTTCATCCCAGAACCACATTATTGCACTTTGGAATGTAGACTACATCATGACATGACATGACATCATCAGTGATGTCACTCGAGCAATTCAGTCATCAGTGATTTATGACAGATATGATGTCATAGATATTGTGACATCATCAGTGATGTCATAACTCCTTCCTTGCATCCTGATCTTATTCACACCATTGTGACACACAGGAGTGAAACGTTGAAGAATTGAGTCCAGAGATGAGCAGTTCAGAGTTGTCATGGATCTCCTGGTTCTGTGGACTGAGGGGGAATGAGTTTTTCTGTGAGGTAGATGAAGACTACATCCAGGACAGTTTCAATCTGACAGGGCTCAATGAGCAGGTTCCCTTCTACAGCCAGGCCCTGGACCACATCCTGGAACTAGAACCAGACGAGGAGCCTGAGGACGCCCACCACTGCGAGCTGATTCAGCAGGCGGCTGAGAAGCTGTACGGCCTCGTCCACGCACGCTACATCCTCACCAACCCAGGCATCGCACAGATGCTGGAGAAGTATCAGCAGGAACACTTTGGATCCTGCCCCCGGTTCTATTGTGAGGCTCAACCTATGCTTCCCATCGGCCTGTCGGACACCCAGGGAGAGGCCATGGTGAAGCTGTACTGCCCTAAGTGCATGGACGTCTTCACGCCCAAATCCTCCAGGCACCAGGACACAGATGGTGCCTATTTTGGCACTGGATTCCCACACATGCTCTTCATGAATCACCCTGGGTACCGGCCCAAGAGGCCCGCCAACCAGTTTGTCCCTACGCTGTATGGGTTCAAGATCCACCCCATGGCCTACCAGCTCCAGCTGCAGGCAGCCTCCAGCTCTAAGAGCCCTGCCCGTGTCAGGGCCATCCGCTAGAGCAGGGGTTCCCAAACTTAAGAATGCAGGGCCCACTTTGAAATCTGAACATCTTTCGGGGCCCACCCAACCCTTTAATCACAACTCTGATCAACACACAGATGATATCGATTTTTTTTCATTAAAGAAATATGTGTGTATTGTTATTTTTGTGACCAGAGTCTCGTTTTAGTGACACATTATGGATGAATGAATACAAGATTGACTTCAAAATACTACTCATCACCACCCACAAAGCCCTAAACAACCTGGCCCCTCCCTATACCTCTCTGACCTCCTCCGCCGCCATACCCCTACCAGTGGCCTCAGGTCTGCTGAAACAGCTTGATAACCCCGAGGACCAAGCTCCGGACCTGGGGCGACAGGGCCTTTTCAGTTGCTGCACCCTCCCTCTGGAACGCCCTCCCCATCCACATCCATCAGGCAATCACCCCTCCTTCACTACGCTCGCTCAAGATGCACCTCTTCAAACTCGCTTTCAACTGCTAAACATCCTCCCCTCCATCTCATGACTCCTCCCATTTTAAATTAAATACATATTTATGTTTTATTATTACTATTATGTTCTTATTCTATTTTGTACCTAAATGATTTTATTGTGTGTGTAAAGCGACTTTGAGTACTTAAAAAAAGCCTATATGAATTTAATGTATTATTATTATGAATTCTGAGGAAGAAACACTAAATACTTGTCATTTTTGGAGATTCTGGCATAAAGTTGAGTTCCAACCCCCTCCCCCTGATACTGTATGTGAAGCGCTTTCAGTATCTAAAAAGGTGCTATAAATCTAATCAATTATTATAAATAATGCCAAAAAGTCACTACCAGCCTTCAAAAACCCATACCGGTCGAACCATTTCATGCCCTGCACACGCCTAAGATTTAGGCCCTAGCCCAGCCCGTGCCCGAGACAATCAAGCCCTCATACTTTATTTAAAAACCAGGCCCTACATTTGTACGTTACCATCGGGTAACGTACAACCGTTACCGTCGGGTTCGGGTCGGGTAGCAGACCTCTACACTGCAGTGGTTCGGAAACATTTTCACACTAAACTGACACGCATAGACCACGCCATGGACCCCCGATTTGATTTTACTGTAGATGTTTAATTACATAAAGTGAATGAAACCCATGCCCAAAATAGCAATATATTCTGCCATGTGTTACTTACAAATGGAATTATAGTGACAATTATTCCCCTTTTTGCTGGGGCTCCCCGGACCCCACTTTGAGAACCACTGAGACTAGTGTGGCTGTGTGCATGTGTGTGTATGAGTATGAGTGAGTGTGTGTACTGTCCTGCCAGTCCCATAGTTGATAGACATGACACCAGCAAGTCCCCCACCAGGAAGCACCGATGCACACAGGCCAAAACAGGAAGCCCCAAACCACCCCCCCCCCCACACACACACACACACACACACACACACACAGGCACGCACGCGCGCGCACACACACACACACACACACGCGCACGCACACACACACACACACACACACACACACACACACACACACACTGAATGACTGACGGGCGGTGGTGGCTCCAGAGTGGCTTTTTGAGAGAGAGAGTGTGTGTGTGTGTGTGTGTGTGTGTGTGTGTGTGTGTGTGTGTGTGTGTGTGTGTGTGTGTGTGTGTGTGTGTGTGTGTGTGTCTGTCCAGCTGGCCTGCTGTGGGACGTCCCGATCGCGTGTGAATGGGCGTCCAGAGGGAGCTGCTAACTGGCCCAGCACTGGAACACTCAACAGGCTGGAGGGTCGAGTTCAGCAGGACACAACCAGGAACACATGACAAGAAATTAGTGTTTACCGGCACATAGTGTTTTGGGGTAGAAAAAAAGGGTTAAGTATTATGATTTTGTTTTCTTTTTTTTCAAATTTTTGTTATTTAAAAAATTGCCTTTTTTCTAATTTGAAAAACAATACATAATATCCTGAGTTTCAACAACAGATTAAATCGAGGAATTATCTTGTAAAGAGCTTTATTTTCATTCACTTTACATTTGCTTTCAAATCATTAGCTGAAGTTCATCATTCAATATTGCCGAAACATAGAGGATGTCAAAGTGAATTTTTTTGGAACCAACCACTTCACTATTATACTTTAAATGAGACAGGAGACACACACACACACACACACACACACACACACACACACACACACACACACACACACACACACACACACACACACACACACACACACACACACACACACACATATATATATATATAGTTTCAGAACCTGTCACAAATCATCCAGATGTGACAGAATGAGAAACAGTGAAAACTGAACTCCAGTATTATCATAAAATCAAAAAAACTGGCTGTAGTATCACTGAACTGCCCAGATTATGGCCAACTAAATCTATGCGTGTATTTACATGCATGCGTGTGAATTTTAAGGAATCTGACAATCGTATAATGATATAAAAAAACATAATACGTACAAAATAAAGTACCGGTTCTGTAAAAAAAATACTACAAAGGTACTTTTTCAGTGCTGGTCTTCCACACAAGAATAAAATATGCAAAAACTAAAATGCAGCCAAAACTTAAAGCCTCCCAGCGTAACAAAAGTTACACACACTCGAGATAGGCCGCAAACAACACTAACCAAATCACAACCTCCCAGCTGAGAACAATCCACAAACCTATTAAAAAACTACTCTATGATCGGACAGGACTGCCCATCAAAGCACGGTCTCCAGCGGCAACAGCCAACCAGCGGCGAGCCTCATCAGCACCGTCCCTCCCCCCCCCCACCCGACCTAACTGCACCCCCAACCATTTAGTTAACCTTGACCGACTAACCAGAACCCCCCTCCCCCGTTTCTCTCTTTCTCTCCCCCAAATTCGACTGATTCACACCTTTTATGGAATGGAGACCACACTTCCACCCATAACCTCTGGTGTGAACTTAATTGTGTATACTTAGGTATAGAGTTTCGAGCCGTGCCGGGGTCGCGTAGCGCTCAAAGAGAAACAGACGCCGTCAACTTCACAGCGTGAGAGAGAGAGAGAGAGAGAGATGTGGGGACCACCCAACGGCTGGGAGGAAAAACACAAAGCCGGGCCGGAGAGCGAAGTCAGCTTCGATCAGGTCGGAGGAGGGACAGTTGGAAGCTGTGGGGGCGGCAGCGTTCAGCCCCGGGGTGAAGAAGCAGGCATGTGGAGAAGAGGTGTGCTGCAAAAAATGGCGTCCTAACGAGCAGTTTGAGTCAGTCTTTATGTCGTATTTTTTCATAAGACGAGTGGGAAATCTGCCACCTGGTGTATGAGATGATGCTGTTTGTTTTTAATGCTAATCAGCTTGTTTCCCAAGTGTGATGGAGAAAGAGCTGCTGCACTGTAAAAAATGCCCATTGTCTGAGTTTTCCTACATTGAGTAGAAAATCTGCTATTTGGTTGAGATAATACAACTTGTTTCCCCTGGAATAGTGGCAGGATAGAGCAGCTGTTCTCGATCCAGCATCCTGGTTTTCGCTCTTGCCATCTGATGAGGCGTCACCTGGGACGCCAGGTGAATGCAATTAACCAGCAGACCTCTGGGGCTGTGTTCCAATTGCCCAAAAAATACCTCTACAGTATTCCGAAACACTTTTCCTTGACCTTGATGGAAAACGTCATGAGGTCAAAGAAAGATGTGAAGGAGAATTCAAAACCCAACAGGAGGGTCGCAGGTTCGAGCCCCCGTGTTACCTCCGGCTTTGTCGGGCATCCATACAGGCAGAATTGGCTGTGGATGGGAAGCCGGATTAAAGGTCCTGATCAGTGGTCACAGTTAGGAACCTTCCTGAGCAAAAAAGACAATTTGAACACAGCACAGGTTAAGAAGACCAGGATTGAAAACCACTGGGTTAAAGATTGGAGAAAAGAAAGTTGCTGGTTTGAATCCCTGAATTGTCTGGGAAAACCTAGATGGGGAAAGTAAAAGAGTAACACTGTCCCCTCCAATTAAAACTACTACTACTGTGCCTTTGAGCAAGGCAGTGAACCCCTAACTGCTCCAGTAGGTGTGAAAGTGTGTATGAACTGCATGAATATTCACTGGAAAAGAGCAAGCACACTCAGCTGACTTTCCCCTGGATAAATAAATCTGACAAATAAATCATTACCTATTAGAACAAGTGGTCTTCATTTAAAGCCATGGCTGTTTATTTCAAGAACATTCTACATTTTCCCATGTTCAAGGAAAATACATTTTTAAAATTGGGCACAAAATGAAGTGATTTGTCTTAGGAGACACTTTTTGAAGCGGGGTGTGGTACCAATACCGCCCACTAGGGGGACGAGGCTGTGCAGTGACTGATCTGACAGCTGCAGGCTCCAATTATTTCAGAGAGAGAGAGAGAGAGAGAGAGAGAGAGAGAGAGAGAAGTATGCTAGATGGATACATGTATATATACTGTGTATATATATATATTGTTACTGAGTTAATCACTCAGTATCGTTGTTTTGATCACCATAGTACTGTATTGTGATTGTTTATTTTCTTTTCTTTTTACATGCATTCAAACTGTTAATTTGAATGGCTTAAAAAAAGTTAATTGCTTTATGTTTAAAAAATACAACTCATGATATCCTCAGAAGGTGCAATTTATAACGAATAATAATTGAGAGTGAGTTTTACTTTAAGGACAGCCATCACTTTGTAGGAAGTGCAGCTAAAAACCCAGCTAAACTCAGATTACTCACATTTTAATATGCAGAACAGAGTGACAGAGAGAACATTTTCTCCAACAGGATGTACATTTGTAGTGTTTTGTTTGCAGGGAGGGGCATCCGTGAATGCTTTGTTTTTTAGTTAAACTGTGTGCGTTGCGTGTGTGTGTGTGTGTGTGTGTGTGTGTGTGTGTGTGTATGTGTTTTAATAGTAGAGTTGATACCTTGTGCTGGTATGATTGGAGATTCATCCAGCAGTTTATTCACAATTCACAATTTTCAACTGGTGGATATCTCATTTTGGACTGAAACATTTCTCTAGCAGTCCTGCCAATTGAATTGAATTGAACTGAAGATAATTGAATTGTTTGAGTCAGTCAGACAGTCAGTCAGGGGCAGACTGCTGCTCAGTGTGTTAACCCGACACAATAATCGCCCGGCCTGACTTCATTCTGTTTTTGTCCTGGGGTCAAAGGTCAAATGCCGCTGCTTGACCTCCTGCACTGCCCTGCTACCCCAAGCTCAAAGCCCCACCGCAGGGACTGACATGTGTGTGTGTGTGTGTGTGTGTGTGTGTGTGTAGCAGTGAATTACCTTTCTACGCAGCTGAGCGCCATTGGAAGCGTTTTCCAGTCTCTCTGGAACACAAGGAATGGACAGCTGACCTAAAGATAGGAACACACACGCACGCACGCACGCACGCGCACACACACGCGCACACACACACACACACACACACACACACACACACACACACACACACACAAACACACACCCACACACACACACACACACACACACACACACACACACACACACACACACACCCACGCACACACAAACACACACACAGACAGTTAGGTCTGTCGGTGAGAAGGACTCCCAATAATGTTCAGCCTTACAGAAAACACACACCCTACACACACGCTCTGGGGTGGAGAGTAACGAGTAATGCACAGGTAAAAAAAAGAGTAAACTTTAAAATGAAGAACACTTTCCGTATTCCTTTTTTCAACTGTACTTCTACTCTTTACTCGAGTATATTTTTGAGCCAGTGATCTACTTTCTACTCCGCCACATTTGCCTTTATACATTCATAGAGTACCGCAGGGATGACGTATTGTTGTAGGCTTAACCAGAAATCACCACAATTTTGGTTCATTTGTGAAAAAGTCTATGGGGTTTTAGAATGGGGATTTTACTTAAATGCATAAAATAAGGCCTGTGGTTAACAAAAGTTTATGGGAACGCGAATTTGTGTTCAGCAGGATAATCTTCACAAACGTTAATCACTTTTATGCCTTTTGAAGCGTTTTCTAAAAATTGCGTTAAGAAAACGCATTTATGTTCCAAAAGTCATAAAAGTTATGCACGCACAAAGATACACACATGCTCGGTGCAAGTAAGGGTTCAGGACTATGTAAATGTCATGTTGTGATGAATAACAACACATAAAAGGATTATTTTCATATGTGAAGTTAATGAGACGTGACAGAATTCTATTCGTATTTCTTTACAACCCAAATATTTCCCCTGTAAAATCCTCTCAGTGTTCTGGCTGATCTTTTGTCTTTCATATTTCACTGAATATGCAAAGGGAAGCAAATGATACAGGATCCATCCAAGAGCAACAGCCAACAACAGGCTGGCTAGACGTGGGCCGACACAGCGTCAAGTTAAGTGTTAATACCCGATTGTAAATTCACAATCACGAGCCTGACATGGACCACACCTCGTCTCTGCAAGTGTTTGATTTCAAATTCCAGTGAGTGGGCAAGAGAAGAGTCTCGTTTTTGCAATTAATATCACATCATTTTTTATTTCCCTTATATAATCTGTCACTGAAACATTTGGTAAAAAATTTAAGAGGTCTCCTTCAAAATGCAATATATCCATCTTGGGGATAGGAAGGGTTTACCCTCAGGTCATCATTCAATAAAATCTCTAAAATATTGATTTTCATGGTTGAGTTTTCTCAACCATTTATCTATTCATGCTTTAAAAAGCAAAATTTGTTTAAATCATGTGTCATTTTGTAAGTATATGTGTCATTTATTCCAAACAGTGGATATCACATTTTTAGGACAAAATTAGCCAAAGACATCCACCATCTTTCCTTGATCTGACCTATCAGATGCATCAATTCTAAACACACCAATCATAGCAGGAGACAAGACAAAATGACAAGGGACGAGCCAATGGCAGAGGATTATTAAATGGAGCCAATTAGGGCAGAATGGAAGAAGACAAGACAAGTGTGGCTAATGATGCCTCATTCATCAGCTCCTGACAGGGGGACTTGCAGTGACTGAGCAAGTAAGGGGTGAAGTGTGTCTTTCTCAAGGACACTTCAACAGATACACTGTTGACTGCTGCAGGAATCAAACCTGTGACCTTTCAGTTACGGGACAGTCTCTCTATAACTGCTAGGACACATAGTCCATGCAAAACACATTGATTCATGACTGTATACCACACATGCACATACCCTTACACATACCCTTACACACACACATACCCTTACACACACACACACGCACGCACGCATGCACGCACGCACACACGCACACACACACACGTATGCATCACACACCCTGTGTTGCTGAATGGCACTAACACACATACATGTATACTAGTGTCCTCTAGTCTAGAGAGAGAGTGGCGTCAGCGGAGGACCAAAATGCGAGACTCATTAGCCAATGAACAGCCAGGAATGGGTCTCGCGCTACTTTTGCATGCTAAAATAAAGCCGATAATGTACAATTTGATTCATTTCAAAGGATGAAAAACCCTTTCAAAGTACAACACTGTCTATTTTGCTGCAACTCGACAGTGCTGCTTTTTTTACTCAAGAGTTCCACTTTCTACTTCCTGGAAAAAAACTGGTCCATTGGAGTGAATGGAGATGTCGGAACTCTTCTATTATACGGCTCTGATGTATACTATTGTGGGTTGCTTTAAATAAACGCGTCCACCACATGGGATGTGCTTTATGTTATAGTGGGAAATAAGGGCACGGAGGTTATAGTAGCAAATGGGCAAGTACTTTTACCTTCAATTGAGACACAACTGACTCTTTTCAGTAAAGTTTTTTTTTTTTTTTCATTTTACGATGACCAAAACCTTACCCTAACCTCAATTAAATTGTTTTAGTTGCCTAGCCTTAGCTAAATTCTGATTTGCCTAACCCTAAAAACTAACCGTAACCCTGCCTTTAACTAAAGTTGTTCTACTCACCTAAACTTAACTACTAGCGAACCTTTTCAGGTGACAAACATGGCGTGTCAAATTTGTGTCAATTGTCACGTAATCATTTTGTGGTGGCGGAACGTAATCTTTCACATAATCTTTGTCCACAGCACAACGTTTTGAGACTGTTTGGGTAATGAAGTTTCAATTAACATTACTGTAGAAAAGGCTCCGTAATGCCCCACCATCAGGCCTGTGAACCGAAGGAGCCCACGACCCAACGATGATGTCACCTTGTGAGGTCATCGGTGATGTCAGAGTTTCCCCTGTGAGGTCATCGGTGATGTCAGACGTGACCTTGTGAGGTCATCAATGATGTCATACCTCCTGGGACCTTGTGACATCACCAATGATGTCATACCTTGAATGTGGGAGGTATAAAAAGCGATGTTCTACTATGCTATGCTGTTCTCTCTCCGCACATGATACACAAGTCTATCTCTCTGCTACATCTGCTAGCTACCTATATCTCTACTACTCTGTATGTTGCTTGCTCTATACTTCTGCCTGATATCCCAAATAAAAGCCTGAAAGACATCTCTGTGGTTCTAACCGATCACTCATCGCGAGCTCTTACCTAAGATCCAGCGAAACTCAACAAACTTCCTTGCAATTACAGTATCTCCCACTTCCACTTGAGGCTGCCAGAGTGCAAAGTTGCATAGCACAGATTTAATGTATGTTAAAACCAAAAACTCTCTCACGCACGCACGCACACACACACACACACACACACACACACACACACACACACACACACACACACACACACACACACACACACACACACACACACACACACACACACACACACACACACACACACACACACACACACACACACACACACACACACACACACACACACACACACACACACACACACACACACGTTCTGTACCCCCACTGATTTTTCACCCATTTTCTCCCCAATTGTCCTTGGCCAATTCCCCTCCTGTCCCGGTCGTTGCTCCACCCCCACCCCCTCTGCCGAGTTGTAGACTAGCACTTGCTTCCTCCGATGCATGTACCAGCCCCTTCTTCTCACCTGACAGCGAGGAGGAGTTTCACTGGCAGGACGTAGTGTGTGGGACCCCCCCCCCCCCCCACACACACACAGACACACATACACAACCAGTACATCATGGCCATCAACCCATCCACCCCACCTGTCTCTCTGTCTGTCTACCTGTCTGTCTCTCTCTGGCCTTTCATGGCCGCTCTACAAAGAGCCTCCTGTGTCGGTATTAATCTCCCCGGGCTGACTACTGATGTGAAGGTGGGCCGCCCGGCCGCCATCCGCCTGAACTCATTTCACTGTGTCACTGCACTGTGTCCCACACACACACACACACACACACACACACACACACACACACACACACCTCCCCATGGCAGAGTAAATATCTTCATCTGTCTCTGTCTCATCTACATGGGAGCGGGTGAGCAGTCCACAGGAGAAAGGTCAGCGGCGTGAAGGAGTCCATCATCCTGAGGTGTCAGAGAGCTGCTCTTTAGGAGAGACGATGAGGGTGAGAGGAGGGGAGGGGAGGGGGGGGAGGAGTGTGTCTCATTATTGGTTTGCAGCCAAAAGTTGGTCATGGCCCGCGGAGCTGCTGGCTGGCGTCCATCGCGAGTGCAAATCCGTTAGCCGTCGTTGTCACGGTGTGAGAGTTTCGCCGTCACGTGTTGTCTTTGATGGTGTCTTAATTATGGGACAAGTACACACATCACACTCGGGCCTGTGAACAGCCGTCTGGGAGTTGGAACACACAGCACTGGTTCATGAAACACCAGAAACCCGGCGGTTGAACACACACACACACACACACACACACTCACTCACACACGCGATGCATGCGCTCTACTTGCCGGCGTCTGGCGTGAGGTAAACAGCTTTTAATAGCATCAAACGCACGGCCGTTTTGTTTGGGACCATCTGTCCGCTCCATTGTGTTTTCTCTGTGGCGGCCCGCGGGTGACAGCTGATGTATGGCCGCTGACAAAGTCCCCGAGTGGACCCTCGGGATCCTGCCTGTCGCACCCTTTTCCCTCTGTCTGTCCTCCATTTCTTCTTCTTCGTTGTCTTTTTTCTTCTTCAGCGAGGAGCGTTTCGTCAGATCACGGGACAGCGCCCTGCATCTTCCAGTGGCTCTACGCCAGTCTCGCTCTCTCAAAGCTGGGATCAGGGAAGAGTCTAAGGGGGTTTTCGACGTGGTGGAGGAAGAGGAGCAGTGAGACTTAGGAAAGGTAAACTTTAGTGCTCACTGAACTGTATTCATATTTCAGAGGCCAGGCTGAGACGTGTGTTGTTTGTTTGATGCTCTCTCTAGAGATGCAAACACAGTGACACTGCACAGATGTAGCCATTGTGCAAGATGCCTGCTGAACTACTACTGCACTTTCACTCCGTCCCCAAGAGGCACTGTTGGGAAACAAGACACAGTGTAATAACGCCATGGCTGCCGTTGGATGCAGGGGAATATGTGGTTGGTGCTGGAGTTAGCAACTCCTCTCAAAACGCCACTGAATGACTGAAACACTAGCTAGGAGGCACATAGGCTACAAGTCTAGTGTTCAAGTGTTCTAGTCGGCACATTGCACTCTATTTTTTCAGCCATCAGAAGCAGGAACTAGTCTAGAAACGAAAAGATTTGTGTCAGAATATTTGTTTGTACTGTATAAATGTTCAATAAAGAAAGCATGTTATGTATTAAAGCAGCTACGAGCAAGATTTTCGATTGTTATTAAACAGTATAATTATAATATTGATGCATCACATCTTACCTATGATAGTAGCTGAGACCAAAGCCGTGTGAATCGGAGATTGCTCTCTTGATGATTATAGAGTCTGTGTCTGTCTACCGGCGGGCCGGATAAACCCGGAAGTGAAACGGTTTACGGCAGCTGCCTGCCTTCAACCGTTTCGCTCTGCCTAGTAACAGACCATAAACATGGAGAACGCCATGCAGGGGCTTGCTACTCTCGCGAACATCTCTCGTTATATTCTAACAGTTTGTTTGGAAGTTATTTTGTTATTTTGTGCTTATGGCCGAAGTGGCTGCCGCAAACCGTTTCATTTCACTTCCTGATCTGCCCCGGCCGCAGACAGACTAATTGTCAAGACAACACTGGCCGATTCACTCGGGGTTCAAGCGAGACTACTCGGCGTTGGTCTTGTCTACTATTAGAGGTAAGATGTGATGCATCAATATCAAATTTAGACTGTTTAATAACAATCGAAAATCTTGCTCGTAGCTGCTTTAAACGAATGTTTTTCTTGAGGAGGGAAATAACTTGTATGTGTTGTTTCATTTGTTAACTGGATAAAGCCATGGAGGAGGGGCTTCACCGATGTCCAGCAGCGCATCCAGATCTAATGCAGGACAGGTGGAGGCTGAATGCAGGACAGGTGGAGGCTGAATGCAGGACAGGTGGACGCTCAATACAGATCCTTTACTGGCCTTCATGATGCAACCTTGTAGGTAAACACAGTTGCTCTCCTCTTCAGCATCACCTACACGTCCTCTTCAGCATCACCTACACGTCCTCTTCAGCATCACCTACACGTCCTCTTCAGCATCACCTACACGTCCTCTTCAGCATCACCTACACGTCCTCTTCAGCATCACCTACACGTCCTCTTCAGCATCACCTACACGGACGCAACATCGCCCAGTTGTGTTTTCGCCATTGTTTACAGAAATAACAGCAGCGCGGACATTAGCTGGCTCCTCCAGAGGTGGAGGGGTGGGCGGGGGTGAGGGGTGTGCGGGGGTGAGGGGTGGAGGGTTGGGCGGGGGTGAGGGGTGTTGGGGTGAAAGCCGGGCCCTTGTCAGGAAGTTTTCACTCCTTTCTTCCCATGGTGCCCCTGGCCTCTCCAACTCGCAGTCACCGGCTGAAAGAAGCCAGACGCAGGCAGGATAATCGCTCCCTAATAAGAGGCTATATTGAAAGCAGCCTGGCTGCTCATACACTGTGAGCTGGAGTGGCGCGTGCACACACACACACACACACACACACACGCACACACGCACACACAGACATGTATGGGTAGGTGAATGCATATGCACACGCACACTTGGGGTAAGCGTAATTATGGTGCATGGTGACACACTTCACAGAGAAGTGATCACTCGCAATCTCTACACACGCGGGCAAGTGTGTGTACAAAGACCAACACACACAAACACACACACACACACACACACACACACACACACACACACACACACACACACACACACACAAGATCCATTTTCCTTTCTCCCTCTATACATCCTCCGCCACGATCCTAGAAAAATGTTAGCACATGGCCGCAAAAGATATCAATAATTTCACTATATATCAATTATCAATTCAGAAACAGAGTGAACAGGATCCTCTGGGGTTTTGTGTAGGGTTTGTGTTTGGTTTGGAGTGACCTTATGAAGGAATATGAGGCTAGGCATGAAAACCAAAGACTTAGCCACACTCTAGGAAGTGAAAGGAAGAGCTTCGGGAAGCCGTTCGGGGTTTTTCACTTTGTAGTCATAAAGGGAACCCAAAAAGACTCCTTGAGGAGCCCCTTCACGAAGGTTCGTGAACCCTGACTGTACTTCTAAGAACCTCTGGCAGATGGGGATTCTTGCAGGAACCATAAAAGGATTGTTTTTACTCACAAGATACAGTGAGTTCCTTATTGGCTCCGTTTGGATCTTGGAATACCCCCCATGAACCCACAGAGTTTAGAGTGTGTTGGCAGTGCTAAGAAATGCCCCCCCCCCCCTCCAAAAAAAAAACTGAAGCAATCTTCTAAGGACGAGCTTACTTTTCAGCAGAAATAAAATATTATAAGGTCTAATTCAGGCAGTTTTGCCATTTTCACCTGGCACGCCTCAGCAGCGAATTACTCCCATAACCTGACACAGGATGCCACCAGTTTACACTGAGCAGAGGTAACAGACACCTGTACCAGGTTACACTGAGCAGAGGTAACAGACACCTGCACCAGGTTACACTGAGCAGAGGTAACAGACACCTGCACCAGGTTACACTGAGCAGAGGTAACAGACACCTGTACCAGGTTACACTGAGCAGAGGTAACAGACACCTGTACCAGGTTACACTGAGCAGAGGTAACAGACACCTGTACCAGGTTACACTGAGCAGAGGTAACAGACACCTGCACCAGGTTACACTGAGCAGAGGTAACAGACACCTGCACCAGGTTACACTGAGCAGAGGTAACAGACACCTGCACCAGGTTACACTGAGCAGAGGTAACAGACACCTGTACCAGGTTACACTGAGCAGAGGTAACAGACACCTGCACCAGGTTACACTGAGCAGAGGTAACAGACACCTGTACCAGGTTACACTGAGCAGAGGTAACAGACACCTGTACCAGGTTACACTGAGCAGAGGTAACAGACACCTGCACCAGGTTACACTGAGCAGAGGTAACAGACACCTGTACCAGGTTACACTGACACCAGGTTACACTGAGCCAGGTTACACTGACACCAGGTTACACTGACACCAGGTTACACTGAGCAGAGGTAACAGACACCTGCACCAGGTTACACTGAGAAAGGTTACACTGACACCAGGTTACACTGACACCAGGTTACACTGACACCTGCACCAGGTTACACTGAGCCAGGTTACACTGACACCAGGTTACACTGACACCAGGTTACACTGAGCCAGGTTACACTGACACCAGGTTACACTGAGCAGAGGTAACAGACACCTGCACCAGGTTACACTGAGCCAGGTTACACTGACACCAGGTTACACTGAGCAGAGGTAACAGACACCTGCACCAGGTTACACTGAGCCAGGTTACACTGACACCAGGTTACACTGAGCAGAGGTAACAGACACCTGCACCAGGTTACACTGAGCCAGGTTACACTGACACCAGGTTACACTGAGCAGAGGTAACAGACACCTGCACCAGGTTACACTGAGAAAGGTTACACTAACTGGGTTTCCATCCACCTCTGGATATTCGCATTTACCCAAAATGCGAATATAAACTTGAATGGAAACACCAGAAATTCGAATAAAGGTCGAAATATCGCATAAATGTTTTTACGCTTGGAGGGGGTGGATTTATCAGCGTATCGACAATAGGAAGATGCGAACTTTTGCAATGGAAACAGATTTTGCGAATTAACGATGACGTACCAGATGTGACTTCACTTCCGCCTCATGCTACTCCAGGGGGAAATGGTGGCGATTAGCGCCAGGCAGTCTGAATGAAATTGAATGTAACGTTCGCAATTCTATGTATTAAATTCTAAAAAACGACCCTCAACATTTGGGAAGGCTAAGCCACACAACTAGAACGTTATAATCTAACATCATGCTTTGAAGGCGACTTTACGACGATGAGGACGGTGATCATCACCATCACCGGGTGATGACTCAATCAAAGCAGGTCTCCGCTGATAGAGATCTCTTACAGGCACACAGGCACGTTACGCCTCCTCCTGACGAGAAGCGCCACCGACTGCTCAACCTGCCGACTCCCAAAACTCGCTAAACAAAACTGAATGGAAACATGCATAAATTCGCATTTTATTTTGCGGATTTTCACAAAATTCGCTTGAATTATGCGATACATTTGGATGGAAACCCAGTTACTGACACCAGGTTACACTGAGCAGAGGTAACAGACACCTGCACCAGGTTACACTGAGAAAGGTTACACTGACACCAGGTTACACTGAGCAGAGGTAACAGACACCTGGATGGCTCCACTCGCTCCTGAACAGCATTCTGGCAGAAAAAGTGGAAATGCAGCTTCCTTCCCTGTCCTCTTGTTGGATCTTTTGTCCTTTGTTCCTGTGTTCTATCCCCTCTCTGGGCCTCCTCTCCTCCCCTTTTGTCATCCTCTCATCTCCTTGTCTGCTCACATCTCCTGCAATCCCTCATGCTTTCACCTCCTCTTCTCCTCCCTCTCCTGTGGGCTTTTAGCTGCTGTGGGCCTGTGAGCATGACGCATGCACACAGATGCACATCTGTGTGTACATCCGTGTGTGTGTGTGTGTGCGTGCGTGCGTGCGGCTATCTTAGTGAAGACCAATGTGTGTGTGTGTGTGTGTGTGTGTGCGTGCGTGCGGCTATCTTAGTGAAGACCAATGTGTGTGTGTTTGTTTGTGTGTTTGTGTGTGTGTGTGTGTGTGTGTGTGTGTGTGTGTGTGTGTGTGTGTGTGTGTGTGTGTGTGTGCGCGTGCGCGTGCGGCTATCTTAGTGAGGACCAATTTGAGTTTTATACCTGGGAAGTGAGGACATTTGAGGAAAGTGGAGACCGCTTCAAATCGTTGCTTGAACGTTAAAGCATTTTAAGGGTTAAGTTAGAAGTGGGTTTAGATTAGGGTTGGGTAAGGGTTAGGGAATACATTTTGTCAATGAATGTCCTCACTAAGATAGCTGTAATGGTGCGTGTGTGTGTGTGTGTGTGTGTGTGTGTGTGTGCGTGCGTGCGTGCGTGTGTGTGCATGCGCACATTCATATAAGGGTGGGGTGTGTGCTCCTGTTGGCCAATGATCTCCCTCACCTGCACATCTGCTGCCATTTTAATTAACACTCCAAGGAGGCTCATCGGGAGTAATCAAACACATTGTCATTTACAGTACAAAGCGCGCGCGCACACACACTCTCACACACACACACACACACACACACGCGCGCGCGCACACGCGCGCACACGGCACGCACACATGCACGCATGCGTGCACACACACTCTCAGACATATACATACACAGCCCACATGATGAATAACTACACTGAAAAGAAGCAGACTGTTATAAACAGGCCAAATTAATTGGCTCAGATGAGACAGAAATAAACAGAGTAAACTAAACTGTGCATGTATGGATTATAAAGAGTCTTACCGTGTGGCAACAGAGCAGTCAAGGCCAGTGATTTTCAACCTTTCGGACCCAAATATGAGAATATTTTTATTTTTAGATCTGATTTTGTCCAGAATTCCATGACGATCTCTGTATTGTAGGTAGAGAGATAACAGATAAACTATGATCAGAACAGTCTAACTCTAATTGTGTTTACTTCATGCAAATTAAATAATGTTGAAGTTGAACAATTCATCAGTTTGCTGGCGACCCCCTGGAACCCCCTCAAGGACTCCTGGTGGTCCCCGGAACCCACATTGAGAACCACTGCTCTAGGCAGTGTGTGTGTGTGTAAGTGTGTGTGTGTGTGTGTGTGTGTGTTTGTCCTCTCAGATGTTTATACATGCACACACGCACACAAACACACACACACACACACACACACACACACACACACACACACACACACACACACACACACACACACACACACCTCCCAACCAACAAGTGCACACTTGCAAGGCCTCTTCCACACACACACACCCACAAACAAATACACGGCAGAGTTGGATGAATGGAAGCTCTTCTAGCGCCTCTGAGCTAAATTTGAATTCCGAATGAATTTGGAACTTCACAGAAACTAAGATAATACTCACAAGTTGAAAGCAATACGAGTTACATTCAATTTCAAACCATTCGATTCAATTTCAATCAGTGAAATCCAATTTCACATTGAGCAAACAATATTCAGTTTGAACATGAATAAAAACTATTTAATTCAGGTTCAATTTGTGCTGGCACTAAAATCGCTCCATACCAGTCCTCTCCCAACCCCCCCCCCCACGACCTAACACACCCAGTGTGCTGCTCCTACAGCACCAGCAGCGTCAACACGACAATCTATAGACAGATTTCACAAAATTGACTTGCCAGGGAACAGTTTGAAACCTAGCTTATTTCCTGTCAGCTATTGTATTAGCAAACACTGCAACAGGAAGTTAGCTAGAGGCAATTTAGAATGTTTACGTTGTTAAGTTAAAAGCGTCTATATTCTCTCCCCCCCCCCCCCCCCTTTTTTTTTTTCATTTGCACGGTGGCTGCAAGCAGGAGCAGCTGCAGCTCTCCCCCCCTCGCGGGCTCAGGCGGGGAGAAGGCAATAGGTTTAGCAGGGCGAGGAGGCGAGGCAGATTTATGGCGGCGGGGGTGACCTCTGGGGCCGTAACACGGTGATGGGTGAGTGGCTCTCAGCGGTAAGCTACTGGCACTTGACAAAGTGCCCGAAGCAGAATGAATTTACTTCTCTTTTCCTCAATCATCAAGCAGCCACTGCCCTGACCCCCATCCTGACTGCTATAACAAGATCTCCCATCTCGCCCCGGCCTGAAAAATTTACTGTCACGTCTACTTTTCAATGAGCTCAAGTGAGCACTTCTTTCACCTTCAGCGGAGCAGGTGCCGGCGCGGAGGAGGGCTAACCTGCCCGCGCGTCGCTGGGCGTGTGTGTGTGTGTGTGAGACAGAGACAGAGACAGAGAGAGAGAGAGAGAGAGAGAGAAGGGGTGTGTGTATGTGTGTGTGTGTGTGCATCTATCTGTGTATATACTGTATAGTCTGCCCTCACTCGCCTGCTCACTCTCTCACTCACACACACACACACACACACACACACACACACACACACACACACACGCACACACACACACACTCTCACACACCTACCCCTACAGTACATACACACATGCAAATGCACACTCACATTATTTTATGTTTGCACACACACGTACCAGATTGTACAGGCAGAGAACCAAAACAAACATGTCCTCATACCGAAATGACAGAATACATGTAGGTAGATTTCGCCAAACGACATATATGAGCGAAACGGTGCGTGCAGGTGATACGCCTCACATGGGACACTTTAAACATCATGGTTTTGAAAACGAAACATTTCAAACAATGTTGAGACAACTAAAACAATGTTATGGTTTGGGTTACGCTTAAAAACGTTAAAAACACGGTCTCTCGGGACGAGGACGTTGAAAGACGAGGACGTTACCGATCCACCAATCCCACCACTTTAACTTCACCCTCACGTGTCAATATCACACCGTCATTACGTTAAAAGACTGCTAGAGGTCGCCACTACTTCCTGGTTACAGCTCGACTCTGGTGTATGCACTGCACACACGCATCAACCAATGTTGTTTTGTACTTTCTCTGACATACACACACATAATCTTGTATTGCTTGCACAGACATACAGCATTACAATCATTCCCTCTCTCTGTCAAACCCTCTCTCTGTCTCAGACACACATGCATGCCCACACACACATGCCCCCCCCCCCCCCCACACACACACACACACACAAGGGGACAATGAGGTTGCCAGGGACACGAAGGGCGATGCTGTACTGAAGTCAGAAGACAACTCTACCCTTTATATTAGAAGTCAATCTTCCTTATCATATCCCTTCAACACACACACACACACACACACACACACACACACACACACACACACACACACACACACACACACACACAGGGCAGGTATTAGGCAGTGTGTGTTTGCCTGCCTTCATCAGTTTGATGGCGG
The DNA here is from genome assembly GCF_964638095.1 of Poromitra crassiceps. NCBI lineage: Eukaryota > Metazoa > Chordata > Actinopteri > Beryciformes > Melamphaidae > Poromitra > Poromitra crassiceps. The sequence continues at coordinate 30,403,513 of NC_139632.1, forward strand.
GTCCTGGAGTTGGATTTAATGAGCCTGATATTTTTTATACGCACTCCATAAATCTGCTGCACACACATTCAGATTCACCTTTCTGCTGCTCCAGCTGGCAGCGGCTGACAGCAGATCACCTGACGTGTCACGTGACACAGTGGAAAGGGCCACGAATAGACCCTTCTCACGGGGGCCATTTTGTGTCGAAAAGGCAGGGTAAACACAGGTGCAAGCAAAATACTAATGAGGGTTTCCAACTTCCATGATTGGAATTTGGAAACCCTCATTAGTGTTTTGCTTGCACCTGTGTTTATTCTGTCTTTTTGACACAAAATAATGGCCCCTGTGAAAAGGGTCACTAGGCTACTGTATTACTTTCTTTCTTGACAAAAAAAATCAAAGGCAACTAATTTTTAGTTCAGTTCTATTTGGCTATTTATCTTTAATGGATGCTTGTCAAATTCCGCAATAAAAGTTTCTGCATTTGTCATTACACTAAAAACATCTGCTGAGCATTAGCATTGCAAACACTGCTCACTGAAAACCAGGGGCCAATGCTAACTACAAGTTAACTAGCCAAAAACTAGCTAAACATAACTGCTAGTTAGCTCATGGCTAGCATTGTTTCAGTGAGCAATGCTAAACAAATAGGCCATCTTTTGCAAAACACAAGGCAGAAGTGTATCATGCAGAGTAGTGCCTCATTGTTTTTCAGGTGAAATAGGCCAAAATCATTGAGCTATTAAAGACCATTCCATAACTTCTAACTCTTACTGACACCAGTGGCCGTTAAGAGTAACTGCAGGCAGCATGCACCATACTCGCACGCGCCCAGCAGCTGCCTGTCTAAAACAATGACAGCAGAGGTGGTGCTGGTTGCTTTGTAACGTTAGCTGATAAAAGTCACTTGAAAATGGTAACCTGGACAATTTATCGGCCAGATCAGCCTTGAGCCGGCCGGGAAGGATTCTGGACAAATTAGCGGACCTTATTATTGTGGGATGTTTGGTCGTGTTTCGGCTTGCATTGGCTGCGGGGAAGTGGATACTAACGTTAAAATGAGCCAAGAGCTAACTGCCTGCTTCCCCTATTATACAGTCTATGCCTGGGGCTGATGTGAGCTGGACGAACAGGGACTTAATCTGCAGTCAAACAATGTTCCATAAGCATAACGGTAGTAACGTTAGGCATATTTGCGACTGTTTCATTGTCCACACAAGACGGTAACATTATTAGTGGAGAAAATTGATTATGTATATTAGTTAGCCGCGTTACAGTAGCAAGCAAGCTAACATCTAATAGCCAACCTCACAGCAACTAACACAACAAGCTAACGCTAACGTGCTGGTGTTAGCTGGATGCGACCAAACTGAGCAGGGACTTGATCTGCTAGTACTGCAGTCAAACAATGTTCCATAAGCATAACGATTAACGTTGTGCATATTTGCGACTGTTACATTATCCACACAAGACGGTAACGGAACCTCTGGGTGGTAAATCCATTAGCTATAGCCGCATTAGCAAGCTAGCTAATGTTATCTATCCTAACAGCCAGCCAAAACCACAATATCACAGCAGCTAATACAACAAGCTAACGCTAATGTAAAATTTACCGAAAACACAGCCCGACTCTAGTAGTTTCCCGCCGACGTCGGTCGCATTGCTGCTGTTTGGTTACATTAAGTTACATTATGGAGCATTCACTCATTAGTAATAAAAAAAATATATAAACACTTTATGGACATTAATTTCTTTCCAAATCTTACACAATGGGCCTTTAACTGGAGAAGGCATTGAAAATGGCAGCCCATTCATTCCAATGAACATTGCTCACCCAGCGTGTGTGGGGAAAAGTTTTGACTATACCCATAGATACTGCGCAGTAATGTTTTTGTTGGGAGAGAGAGGTAGAGGTAGAGAGCGAGAGAGAGCTCCAGAAAGCGGCTCTTGGCTTCTAAAGAAAAATTGACCCATGATTTAAAACTTAATAACTCAAAAGCCCTGTTCGGAATCCGTCCCTATGACAGAAATAGTGGACTATTTAGTGTGTCGCCATTTTCTTTATAGTGTCCGAATTCTCAACTGTTAATTTGATTCACTATTATAAAATACCCACAATGCACAGCGATGTCTAGTGAACAGCGAATGTACCCTACATTTTCGCCGGTATACCACAATGCAATGTGGGTGTCTTTACCGAAGGAGAAGATGAAAGTCGTTAGCTCACGAGCTAACAAGCTTGTGAGCTACTTGACCAGCAAAGCTTGCTATTAGGAGACTGCACCATAGTTGACAAAACCACACATGCACGTAATTAGAATTTCAACGATTTATTTAAGATTTAGCAGTCAAAACATCCAACATCAATACTACCTGAGGACATCTCAATCTGCTCACGAGCTCAGTTGTTTATGTGATGTGGATTGCTTGCATCACATGAATACCCAGCGCATCTGGTGACGCAATGATCTCCAGGGAACAAATCTGTGTAGTGTCCCAAACTCATTTTGATCATTCCCCATATAGTTCACTATTATGATAAACACTATATGGGGAATAGTGAGTGAGTGAGTGAGTGAATGAGTGAACGAACATGGCTAAAGAGTCGTTTTTGACTTCGAGTGACAGCCAGAAAAATGTTTCCTGAGTATGTGTATGGCAATACTGGGCTTGGCCACAATTGCAAAACTGCCTCACAGTCCAGTTGTTCCTGGGGGCTTGGCCAAAACATGCCAAATTAATTGTTCAGATTTGTGCAAAAACACTTATACACGAATTCATATAGATTCCACATGGACTACTGATTGCATTGACATTTTGTTTTGTCAACTCTCAAACTTTAAAATATCGTATTTAATTCGACTTAATTTCACTTACGATTCACTCTTTCCCTCCCCCTCACCCACTGGGATAATGTTATCATGACGCGCCAATAAAAATCGATGATTAAACATGTGTAATTTTCCAGAGACGGTGTATTAAATTGTATTCTCTCTCTCTCTATGGTGGGCACAGGGCTGCAGACAGACCGTGGGTTATAATTGAAAATAAAGAAGAGCATTAAAAGCTATTCAATAAGCCACTGTAACATTGATCAGGCTATAAAAGCTGCAACCAGCCCCCGGAGGAAAGTGGCCGAGGGGGGGGGAGAGGGAGAGGGGGGAGAGACTGAGGGAGGGGGAGAGAGACAGAGAAAGGGGGAGAGACAGAGAGAGGGGGAGAGAGAAGGAGAGGGAGAGATGGGTAGGGAAAAGGGAAAAGAAGAGAAACGAATGAACGTTTTCCTATTTATATAAACACTATGTAACTGTAACTCATTATTCTATATTGTGTTTACTACAATGCATACCTTTGCTTTGGCAACATGTACTCCAGTATTTCAGGCCAATAAAAAGACTTTGAATTGAACTGAAAGACAGGAGAGAGAGGGGGGGTAGGGGAGAAGGATAGAGAGACAGAGAGGCAGGGGGAGAGTGAAGAGGGCAAAGGAGAGAACACGTGTGTGTGTGTGTGTGTGTGTGTGTGTGTGTGTGTGTGTGTGTGAGAGAGAGTGAGTGAGTGAGAGACAAAGAGAGACAGAGAGAGAGAGAGAGCGAGAGAGCGAGCTGAGATCCCCATGCTGACACAGCACTGACTGTATCATCTCTGGGAGGTTAAACACAACACTGTGATTTGCCACATTACACTATCATTACACCATTACATGGAATGACTTCACCGAGAGTGCACTCAGCCAGCCAACCACACACACACACACACACACACACACACACACACACACACACACACACACACACACACACACTTAATTTACTATATTTAGTTTATCAAATTGCTAGAATGTATTTTGTTTTGTTCTCGTGCCATTCCCCTTCTTGCTGAGCACTGATGTTGCTTCTCATTTTTATAAGCCTCTCAAGGGTTTTGATCTCCTCACTTCTCAACACGTTTGATTTCATCTCTCCTCTCCAAACACCATCAAAGCACAGCCACGGCTAGGCTAATATGCCTTCTGGCAGCGCTATCACTTCAACATCTGCTATAGGTGATTACGTTTCAATATTCTCACCACAAATGCACTGGGAATTTAAAGGATTTTTTTTCTCCAACTTGGGCCCTATTTTCATATTTTTTTTATGTATAATTAAGTCATGTGAACAGAAATCTTTGAAATTGGTGCAGTATTGACCAAGATCACTTCAGTTGGCAGCCGCTTTTCCCACATGCCCCTACTGCACTAAAGAAGCTTGTTTTTACCACTGACAATGACAAAATGACATATTTTCAAGTCAACTTGGCATCTCAGGGCTTGTGGGGACTTGGATTACGCCAGGGGAGCAGTATAGAAGCTATCCCTTTGGAATAATCTGATCCTGTCAGTGATAAAAAAACAAGCTTGTTTAGTGCAGTAGGGGCATTTGGGGAAAAAAACGCCACCAACCGAAGCAATCTTGGTCAATACTGCATCAATTTCAAAGATTTCTGTTGACATTACTTAGTTATACATAAAAAAAGAAAATAGGGCCCAGGTTGGGAAGAAAAGAAAATGTCTCCTTTAACAGGTACGAGGAGTTCAATTCCAAAATGTGGCATCCGTTTGGAGATACAATCAAGTTTAGCATTCATTTTGCCAACCAATGACTTTAATTGCCTACTTTTGTCTCCACAAGTAGCAGCATTTCTTGTAGCTTTGGAATATCAATCTTGTTGTAAGAGTAGGTGTCACTTTCTCATCTCATTTTGGAAACGTAAATCTTGATATGAAGCTAAAAGAGAAAGCTCCTCTCGGTAGAAACAATCCTCATCCATCTCCCCAACCCTCCCTTCAAACAAAAAGAAAAAAAGAAAGGGCCTAGTGAAGCAGACACCTCATGTCACCGGAAAACAAAGAAGGAGATGCACACGTTCTCTCTGCCAAATCCAATAAATGCAGAAAACTCTCCAAAAGTGGGGGGGAAACACCTTACGACAACCTCTGGAGATTTATTGTTTGATCATTTATGTGGACAGTTTGGCCCTTGGGTCTTTCTATCGCTCTCTTGAAGGAAAGAAAAAAAAGCTTGAGCCCAAAAAATAAGAAGATTCCAGCGGCGATTGGGCCGAAGCGGCGGCGGCCGGCGTTTTTCTTTTAACTTTCAATTCTCCTAAGCATCCGTGCTTCACAGCCCCCGGGGCTATTGCCTTTCTCAATCTGTCCCTGGAGAGCCAGGAGTTATGGTCCCTGTCGATTGAGGAGAAAGGGATGTTATTCCCCTGTCACCCCCTGGTCGCGCCGCCATCCTCCCTGCCCTGATCTACAGCCCCACCTCCCCCCCTCACACACCTCCCTGTACCCCCGTCCTCCATCGCTCTCTCCTCCTCCACTCTGCTCCATCCTAACCTGCCGGCTGTGTCGCTGCCGTGGGTCGCGGTGATGGGGACGATGGAAAAATGCTCTGAGGGAGGGGTGGAGGGGTGTGTGTGTGTTCGTGTGTTCGTGTGTGTGTGTGTGTGTGTGTGTGTGTGTGTGTGTGTGTGTACGTGTGTGTGTGTGTGGAGGTGTTGGCGGCGGTGAACATGATCCAGGCTCCGGTACAGACAGGTGTTCATCTGCTGGCAGACAAATCTACTGTATACTTCTGTGTGTATGAAAATGTACACACACAGACTACACACAACATACATTATGCATTCCTTCTTTCTCAATCTCTCGCACCCCTGCTGCCCCTATTCCTCTGCACTACAAAATAATTGCAGGTGGTAAAACAACACCTAACGTTAGGCGCCTCTAGCACCTAGATGTGCATAAGGCTAAGGGCACGTTCACACACCATACACCGAAGCAACGCTCGGCTCAACCTAAGCTCAACCTACGCTGAACCCACAAGTTTCATTTCGGCGTCCTTGTTAACAGTCGAAGCCGTTCACACCAGCCGCGCGCGTGCCTTGCTCAAGCCACACTCAAGGCACACTCAAGCCGCGCTCAAGGCACACTCAAGCGATCGTTCAGGATTCAGTCCTAAGGCTGTGGTCACACTGATCCATGGTGTCTGTCCATCTGCGTTCATTTATCTGTTCACTTCCATTCATTTTCAAAGACAGGTGTCCGTCTGTCTGTGGAGCACTGATGAAGCGTACGTTGCCAGCAAATTTGCATTTGTTTTGATGGACAGAAAGTTCAAGGGGGCTGAACTTTTTCTGCATGGACGGATTGGTTGGACGGTCTGTTCTCAGAGCGGAAATGGAGGAGCGGAAGTCGCGGCCATGGCAGTCTCCCCGCATCGATAAAATTTTTATTTGAGAGGCACAATATTGTTATAAATATCAAACAACTAGCCAACAGATAAAAGTTGGTGGGCTTTGTTGGAAAGAGCATGACTCAATCTGGTTGACCGTTATATCAAACTGGTCATTCAGTGGCGTTTTATTGCCACACAACTAACGTTAGCTCACAGCTAACAACTATAGCTAACAGCTATGTTCCAGCTCCTCTGAGCCCACGTCCTCCTGACTACAGGCATGTTAGGCACCTCTAGCGTTAGTGTTTCTCTGATGTCTTTTATTTTGGTGATATCTTTTGTGCTAAGAGCTCATTGGTTTGGATTTTCTGCACTGCACTACCCAGAGATCACCTGTCAATCGAACAGTGTGGACTGTGACTTCTTCTGCCTCTGAGTTTCAAGATTCAAGATTCAAGATTCAAGATTTTTATTGTCACTCCATGGTACAAGTATCACGTGTGAAATTCTTGTGCTGTGGACTCCGTTTACGACATAGTATAAATAGGCAACAAGCAATGAGCAATAGGCAATAAGAAATAGGCATCAATAAGCAATACTAAGCAGCAATAGGCAATAAGGCAGAATAGCGATAAGACAAGTCAGTGGCATATTCATTGCACATAGGTGCACGTCATGTGCATACGTTAGACGTGTTCAGACATTTTAAATTCGACGTATTTGACATACAGTGCAAATAGCATGTACCTTATTAAACATACAATTAAACATTAGGCATTGTGCATACGTTAAGACGTGTTCAGACATTTTAAATTCGACGTATTTGACATACAGGTGCAAATAGCATGTACCTTGTTAAACATACAATTAAACATTAGGCATACATAATGGTAGCAGCTGCAGTACGGTACGGTACGACTACTACACTATTTGTGTATGTTAAGGAGTCTCGTGGCCTGCGGGAAGAAACTGTTCCTCAAGCGATTTGTGCGTGCTTTTGGAACCCTGTATCTCCTCCCTGAGGGTAGCAGGCAGAACAGGCTATTGTGGGGATGGTTTGTGTCTTTGATGATCATCAGGGACCTCCTGAGGCACCGCTGGTTATACAGTTCATGCAGTTCTGGCAACTCGTCTCCTGTTACGTGCTGGGCCGCGCGCCTCACCCTCCGTAGCGCCCTGCGGTCCATGGTGGTACAGTTCCCGTACCAGGCGGTGAAGCAGCCAGTCAGCAGGCTTTCAATGGTGCCTCTGTAGAAGTCCCTGAGGATTTCTTTCCTTAGCCCAAATTTCTTCAGGCGCCTGAGTCCGTGTATTCGCTGTTGGGCCTTTTTGACCACAGTGGCGGTGTGGCCGGCCCAGGTCAGGTCCTGGTGGATGTTGACTCCCAGGTACTTGAAGCTGTCCACCCTTTCCACCACTGTGCCGTTGATGGTGATTGGGGGGTGTGCGCCCCCCCCTCTCCTGTAGTCCACAATGATCTCCTTGGTCTTGGAGACGTTCAGAGAGAGGTAGTTGTCCTGGCACCATTGTTCCAGGACCCTCACCTCCTCTCTGTAGGCCGTCTCGTCGCCCCCCGAGATCAGCCCCACGACTGCTGTGTCGTCTGCAAACTTCACGATGGTGTTTGAAGTTTGAGTCACCACGCAGTCGTGGGTGTAGAGGTCGTACCAGAAGGGGCTGGAGACGCACCTGTTGATGACGTTTGAGTTTCTGTAGGTAGCACTATCTATTCTTTCTCTATCCACTTGGTTATTACAAACAAACCACTGTTGCTTCTGCTGGAAACATAAGCTACCAGACACCAGGTGCTTAGAACTGCAAATGTAAAAGCTTTCATGGACTGGATATAGGTCAAATCACTACCATTAGTTGGCAATGGAGATTAGCAAAACAGAATTTTATTTATATGAATTGTTTAGTAGATTATAACTTTAATACTGTAGGCTAAGTGATTTGATCTTGTCTTGCATTTTAAACCCCTACTGCTCTTGAAACAAGTGAAACATTCTACCAATGGGGTGAGATAATGTCACTTATTTTAGTACATTCAGCTTGTTCAGCCCGCTTTATTGGTACATTTTTGCAACTTCACTCTCGCCCAAGTGTCAGCAAGAGAAAACTGTCCCTGAGTGACGGCCCTGATTGCATCATATTCCATCATATTATTTTTATTTGTATTTATTTATTGGAGGCATACTTGAAATTAATAATTTATAATACAGACAAAAAGATAAATACCACAGTTTGATTTACTCTTGTTCAGCTATTGATTTTATAACAGTGGGTGCTGTTTCCCCTGTCTTATTTGAGGAAACGTCTTTCTTTTTGTTGATGACATGGTAGATCAGGTGAGGTAGGTTAGACATGACAGAGGAGGAGGTCCTGTTGGGATAGACCAGAGCGGCACTACGTCATCAAGTGTCAAGCACCGAGGACACGCCCCTTTTTGGGGGAAAGAATCACGCCTTCACATAATGGGAGAAACGGGGGAAATGCTGAAAAGCTGTTGTGTAGCAGGTTTGAAAACAAACACAAATCCAGATCTCCGGTTCCCCATCCTGCCTGGAAAGGAAATGGATCCAAAAAGGAGAGCTTTATGACTTCAAGCTGTCCGGAGACAAGATAAGGAGGGGACGCTATAGACCAGACTAATCAAGGACACGCCCACGCATGATCAAACTTAATTTATCAAGGTATTGCGAGAGCTCAGGTTCAGGCAAGGTAGCAAAATAATGAGTGACTTGAGATGTCTATAAAACAAATGTTTGTTTAACACCAAATGAATGCATACAAACTTGTCAAGATTCTCGGCTAAACACATGTCCAATTGCATTAACATATATAGGATTTATCTGTTTTCTATGACGTTTTGCCAAGTACCCATAGCGTATGTGCTGGTCTGGTCTATTCAGGGGCACATGCGCCTCCAGAGGAGGCGGTCTTAACCACTACACTGTCTCTGGGCACATAACAATGATTTTATACCAGTCAACTGCTTAATTCCAGCATGTGTTGACATTTGGCTGGGCATGCTTGCATGTACTGCCAATATATTTCTGTCTTGATGTGTGAGTTTCATTCTCGGTTTCTAAAAAGTTCCTAGGGAGAATACGTCTGATGGTTTGGCCCTGTGTTGCAGCTGGGACGAGCTATCAGGATTCAACAAACTGCAGGTCGCCGGCGACAACCGACCAGCATCGCCACACCTGCCAGCTGCTGCACCAAAGACTACCGGACCCACAAGTGCTCGACCCTATTTCCATACAGGCCGACCCACACACAAACACCGCCGCACCTTAGTCAAATGGCGAGCTGGTGAGGGTCTCTCTGGGTGAAGGAATAAATAAATAGGCAGATAAACAGATGAATAACCCAGAGGGATGGGAGCCCGCACAGCTTGGCCATCCATCATCTATCCTATTACCACGCACTCAGCAGGGCCTGCAGTATGTATAATGCAGTCAACCTCTGTAAGCACATACAAATTCAACTCTTCCCCGCCTCAATTTGTTATCTGTGACATCGCCGCGGCGCGCGCCTTGTTGTTTCTGTGAATTATGAATAGATCCTCTTCGCCAGACTTTCGGCCGTGCGTGGCGTTGTTATGCAGAACAGACGGGATGGGGGGAAGAATTCAGGAAGCCTCGGCACGCTTTGAAGCGGCTGGACGCATCTGCATAAACAGTTGCACTTAAAGCAGCTTAAGAACAACCAAATGGGCTCAATATTTCATCTTTAGATTTTTTTTCTTCTCCCCTCATTGGGGCGTGATGAATACAAAGTGCCAGCCAGCCAGAGTGTTGTAAGAGAGCGCGCGGGATCGCAGCTAGCAGCCCCGCTGTAAGTGTTTAAAAATGATCCGGGAATGTTTTACAGATTGCTCACACGAGCGCATGAGAGACGCACTCTAACTGACGTCTTAAGAGTTAATTCCTCCCGCAAAGCGCTTTTCTGCTCCTCGTTTAGCCATGACACTTTGTGAGCCACAGATATTGCACGCGTCACTCACGGAGCGAGGGAACGAGCGGCGTTAATCGAAAGAGAATGTGTCAGAGAGAGAGAGAGAGAGAGAGAGAGAGAGAGAGAGAGAGAGAGAGAGAGAGAGAGAGAGAGAGAGAGAGAGAGCAGACGAAGAGAAGCGGGAAAAAAAGCTTACAGAGAAACTACAAGTGGAAGAATCAGATGGGAGAGAGAGAAACCAAACGGGAGAGAGAGGAATGTAAATACACGGCAAACCGATAGCACATTTCGACCGCGGCCTGTTTGTTTGGGTATTTACGCAGCGAGGCTACAATCAAGTCCTCAAAGCTGCAGGCCGCATGACAAGGGCCCGATCCAGGGCCAGGGATCCACTAAACAGCCAAGCTGACAAGCGAAAGCCCTCCACACCCCCCACAGACACAAACCCCCCCCCTCAAGGTCACACACACGTATTTGTCAATCACTCCACAATGCAGAAAGGATGCAGGGGAAGATGCGTCGAATTTGGTGCAGAGTGAGAGGGGAGGAAGTCAAGTTGTGAGGAAGTGATTTTTTGGAGGAAGGGGAGGGGCCACTTGGCTGAACTTTGGAGCCCTGTTTGGTTTGAGCAGATGTAGAATTAGTACACATCACTTTGCATCAGCAAGACGTTGAACACAAGCCGCCGCTCAGGGGCCAACTCTCTCAGACACACACACACCTCGCCTCTGGTGTCTGTGATTCTGCTGGGGTAATTATCAATGTGATGTCAATCCCCACAGCAACAACTTTTTCTTCTTCTTCTTCTTCTTCTTGAAATGCGTCTGGTGTCTCTGGATACCAGCAGTCTGGTGTCTCTGGATACCAGCAGTCTGGTGTCTCTGGATACCAGCAGACAGCTGCTATACCATTTGAAGGCACTAATTGAAAACACGATGGGTTTCGTAACACCGATGTACTGGGACAAGCTCTGCTTCCATTAAATGCTGGTCCAACCAGAGCGTATAATCTGCTGTCTCTCATTGTATTGCTGAACAATACTAGCTAATATTATTTACTGAGGTTGCATGTTTTGTTTTTTTTACACTGGAGCCAACACCAGATAACGGACCAAAAAAAACCGAACCATTAAAACTGAATTCACACAGAAACAAGGCCAAGCTTGTGTCGTCACAGCATGCTGCAAATAGTTATTATTAGACTCAAATTATGTCTGAATACAATATGAAATTCAAAACTCAAAACATTCCTTTTCTCTGTGGCCTTTTGCTGCAGTAAATAATCTGTATCTGATATACATGTAACAGGTGTTGCAGTGTTATTCTTTTTAGAATTTATTTATTTTAATAATTTATTTATGCTGTATTACCCTTACCTTTTCTTTCTCTTTCGTTTCTTTCTTTCCTTTTGTCATTTTACGAGTTGTCATTTTCATAAATGATGTATTTTTTGTGTTTTATGCGAAGCACACTGAAATTGAATTCAGTGTACATGATAAACTCTTAACATTAGAAAGGCCAAGCAGCAGTCAATTCATGGCTGTTTTGAATTTACGAATTTTTTATCACATTAGGCAGATCATTTTAATGGTTTCAACTAATTTGTCTCTTCTTTTTTCGGGAAAATGGAACTTGTATCAGGACATTGGTCAAAGTGAAATTGTGTGAGAGAAGGTTTCTTGTTTCAATTCATCATTGAAATCATATTGTCATGTATCAAGTGACCTTTATTGAAACCAGCAAGATTATCTGCCAATTTTACTAAAGATATCATCACATAAGATTGATAGGTCTGGAAAACAAGATAAACCCTTGATAACTTTTTTCTTTTTTCCTTTTGGTATGCATGACTTTTCCTCAAAAACAGTTATAATCCTATTGACCCCTTTCACCTAACCTGTCCTCTTTTCTTGGACCATCAAAATCCCCTGGCCTTTCTAGTGTTAACACTTGCACGGCAGCTTCCCCAGAAGGGAACTCGCAGGTAGAGAAACGGACTGAACCGGGATGAAACTGCTGCAAAGATGCTGTAATCGCACATGGGAATATCGGGATCCTGTGGCGTGTCAATGAATCAGGCTAAACGTGCATGACAAGCGTCGGTGCGGTGGTAGGGGGGAGGAGGCGAAGGGGCTTTTGGGGGAGTCAGTGTCAGGGAAGGATCTGTGTGTAATCTGCAGGAGATGCGTGCGATAGACCGCCGCACCACTTTATCTAGAGAAGGCCCCTAATTGCGAGGGATGCTGAGGAACACATGTTAGGAGAGGAGGAAGGGGAAGGGGTGTCAGATGTCAGCGGTGTGCAGGCATATGGTTCCTACAGCTTGGCTTAGGTAAGGAGGGAATGGCACCGTGAGTCAGGCTCGCTGGGATGGAACTAGTAAGTAAGGTGGGGAGCAATCTTTAGGACCGTTGATATGGCATGATATTGTATTCCTATCTATCCACAGTATACTTAACCTAACGCTACCAGATGGTTTGTTTTCACGCTTCTCGCTGGCGTCACACCTAAAGCCCGCCCGTAAAGGCCTTACAGGATGCTGATTGGTGCGAACGACCGGGGGTTCCGATTCAAACCAATAGATTGGAGCGTGGCAAAATGGATTTTTCGTGTGATGGTGATCTCGCGCGAATCCTGCTGCCTTGCGAGGTTACAGTATACTAGGGAGGGGACGATTTATCGAAAATCAATATATCGGGGGGCATGGTGGTGCAGTGGTAAGCGCTGTCGCCTCACAGCTAGAAGGTCCTGGGTTCGATTCCCACCTGGGACGCTGTGAGCGCTGAAGGAATGCGTGCCCGTCCGCATGTCCTCGAGTGCCCACCGCCCGGGTGGGGTCGTCAAAAGGGCCTTTCTGTGTGGAGTTTGCATGTTCTCCCCGTGCCCCCTGGGGGTTTCCTTCATATAGGAACCCCACACCAAAACATGCAATATCCTGGTTGCTGATGTGGTGCCTCCTTTGGTCGTTAGGGGTGCCTGTTTGGTAGCCTGGGTAAACCCATCCCCCACGTGACCTGCTCTCAGACCTGTTCTCAGTCACTAGTGACTGGGAAATGAGAGAGCAGGTCACGTGGGGGCTGGGTTTACCTAGGCTACCTGTTTGGAGGGAGGGGAACTCGTTGGAATAGCGTGATCCTCCCACGTGCTATGTCCTACCGGTGAAGCTTCCCCTGTCAGGTGAAAAGAAGCGGCTGGCTAACTGCCCATGTCTCGGAGGAAGCATGGAGCCAGTTTCGGCTCTCCCCAGATCGGCAGAGGTGGAGCAGCAACCAGGATAAATAAATTAAAATTAGCACTAATGGGGGATAAAAATGTGATAAAAAAATAAAATCAATATATCGTGGGTAGGCTTGGGCCGATTTTCGATAATATCGAATATCGGGATATTTGCCGTGATATGCAATGGGGATGGGGGATGAGTTAGCATGTCCATAGCATGTGCTGGGGATGGGGGATGAACATGTTCATAGCATGTGTTGGGGATGGGGGATGAGCATGTTCATAGCATGTGTTGGGGATGGGGGATGAGTTAGCATGTTCATAGCATGTGCTGGGGATGGGGGATGAGTTAGCATGTTCATAGCATGTGCTGGGGATGGGGGATGAGTTAGCATGTTCATAGCATGTGTTGGGGATGGGGGTGAGCATGTCCATAGCATGTGCTGGGGATGGGGGATGAGTTAGCATGTTCATAGCATGTGTTGGGGATGGGGGATGAGCATGTTCATGGGGGAAATAACCTGAAACCAAACCTTGTGGACTGAACAATGGAGATAATGACTGGCTAATAATGACCCCATTCAATTGAAAGTGAAGTCATTGACATGCCCCACCCCAGTTTATATCTCCAGCGTTTGGATATCGCCCAAGCCTAATCGTGGGGCAGAAAAATGAATCACAATATTAGCTACATTTTATTCTGATTGTAGTGATCACAAATGAGACGCTTGACCATCACAATTTCACAAGCTCTCCTTCCAGATTATATTATCTGCCAATGCATATCGAACAGTATACACATCTAGATTCACAAAAATTGAAGGAACCTTTGAAAGCTTGAAATTAAATCTAATAATAAACCCAATTTCATCTATTTAAACTTAATTGCCATTTTCTCAAGAATTATCTCCCCAGCATGCTTGCGACATTTAGGAATATTAAAATATTGATCCGTTTTCCAAAGGCGTTGAGGCAAAAGGTCATTACCACACAATAGCATAAGTTGGAGATAAATCATCAAGACGCATTGAAACTCAAACACAGTGCGGTCAAGCACCGTCGCCACGACGACAGAAAACAAACCTCGCAGGAGCACTTAATGGCCCTTTGAATCCAGCCCGTGGATAATAAAGGAAGATGACTGCGTGGCCGTCTTTGCTCTGTGGGGACGAGCCTTTAACAAAGCAAAGACACGGCGTGGAGCAACATTGGCGACCCAGCGCATTATTCCCGCTTAACAGGGCTCACGACCTTCAGCTCAGCCATTGTGCGGGCCCATCTCATCAGGAATGCAACACTCACGCACATACACAAACACCCACCCACACACGCACTCATCCACACACACAAACACAAACACCCACACACACACACACACACTCATCCACACACACAAACACCCACACACCACACACACACACACACTCATCCACACACACAAACACCCACACTCGCACTCATCCACACACACAAACACCCACACACACACAAACACCCACACACACAAACACCCACACTCGCACTCATCCACACACACAAACACCCACACAAGCCTTCCGCTTTTCAATTCAAATTCTTGTAATTTCTCTCCCCGTCCATTTTTCTTCTATTCCTTCATATGCACTTGTCCTTCTCTTGTGCTCACAGCACCTTTTTCCCCGCACATAACATAGGAAAATGTCCGCCTCTGCCTTTTGTTCAATCCAACCTGAGTGAACAGAGAGATGGACAAGGCATAAAGGTATCAAAAGCAGGGCTACACACAGGGCCTGACCCCCAGCCACCGCTCTCGACCCCCCCCCCACCCCCACCCCCACCACCACCCATTTGCCTTACCAACAGGGGTCTGACCTTGTGCAGACGAGATACCGCTATCAGTTAGGAGATGCATTGGTTAATGTTGGGATGAGCAGGACACATCTGTTAGTTTGGCACACTTTGTATAGCACGGAGGGACGAGTGTCTGTCTGTGCGGCGAACGGTCGAAATGAAGGCCTCGTGGACGTGAAGGCTTCTGGTGGTTCTGGTCCCACGCCGGCTGGGTTTGGCTCTGCCTGAAGAGTGCCCTACCGAAACGAGACATCCTGCGCACTGGTCCCACATGCTTTTAGTCGCCACAAAAGCGGAAACATGTTCGGGAGGACATGCTCAATATTTTAGAGATACTAGCAGAATACATCATCTCCTCACTCTCGTCTCATGCCAGTTGAAACACAGGTGAAGTTACTTAGTCCATATACTGTAACACACAGGGAGGTTGCCAGCACAACTCCATAGCAGTCTTCTCCAAAACAGAGTCAACTGGTCAATTGAATTCAGTTGAATGAATGAATGAATGAATTTTATTTGACATATAAATACATAACGAATTAGAAGCCCACACACCAGTATAAAATTGTTGAGGAATTCACACAGAATGAAGTCCAGGAGGCAATGGTGTATGGTCTTTCTATTCACAGTGATATTGTTTGTCTGTTTTTGTTTTCATTGACTTCAGTTGTTTGGAAAAGGCTGCTACAAAGTTGTGCTGCAACCTCCCTGTGTGTTCTATGGACTAAGACATTTCACCTGTATTTCATTTGGCATGGGGTGAGTTAGATTTCTCCTTTAGAGGGCGAGAGATATTCTGATTAATACTGAACGGCTAAATAGGCAGGTCGCTATAGCAAATAACAATTTGTTCTTAATTGACCTGCCTATAATTAAGACAAATGGACAAAAAAATAATGAATAACTGAATAAGATGAATGGGTAAATAAATACAGTTTCATTGATCAATTGACTTGATTGATGATGACGCCCCTTTTCTCAATGCCTTCTTTATAAGCACCATGATATGATGCGATAAGCCACAAAAGAAAGGCAAATCGATGCAAATAGTTGTTCCCATTCTATATTGACTATATTTTATGCTAATAGATACATCTTTCTCAGGCCCTTCAAATTTTGTTTCTCGTCTCACTGAACATAGCAAACTCTTTCTTGATGATTCTCACGTCTCTCATGTACGTCTCTTTCTCACAAACACACAGAATCACTCCCAAACACACACACACCATGAGACAAGGGGTGTTGCAATATACCGATATTTATGACAACCGTGATTTTTTAAATATATATTGGTATCATGTTAATAATACACATATGTTGATATCGTGTGAATATCCAGCGTCTCTTAAATCATTTCCATTTCTTTCCGTTCTCGCTTTGTCTCCCTTCCTCACCATCCTTTTTTTTTATAGCAACCATTTTCCCCCATAGAAAAAACAGCACTCCATCAACAGAAACACACACTGGAAATCAAGCAATTAACATAGAATAAAAATAAAACAAAACAACTTGGTTTGCCTCACTCTCTCGCCATCTCCCTACACTCGTGTTTTGAGTGTATATTAATTTGCCAAAACACACAATAAACATGAATTTGACTGATCTCATTATTATGATTATGATTATTATTTTACATATATATCGTGATAATATCGTTATCGTGAATTATTTTGGCCATGATAATTGTGTAGTGAATATCTGGATATTGTGCCAGCCCTACATCAGACGCACACAAACTCCCTCTCTCTCCCTCTCTCTGTCTCGCCCCTCCCTCACAGAGTCGCAGACGCGTTTAAAAAATAGCCCTGTATTAAAAACAAATATTCAATCATCGCTCATGTAGCGTTGGATTACGGTCAGGGGAGTGCGGCTCGCTCGTCAGGATGATTAGTTACAGCGCGCTGGGCGAGCGTGCACGCGTGTGCGCGCGCCCTGCAGAATCGCATGCATACAGTAGTACTGTACGGCCAACTCATCCCAGCGGCACTCAATCACACGCAGCCGGTCGCATTTGCATGTGGCAGCATTGAGTCAGGAGCGGGGAGGGGTGCAAATGAGCTGAATAACATCGTCTGACAATCACGCTTCGTCAGAAACAATGTTTTTACCGCCGAGTTTGATTTGTCTGGCGCCGCGGGTTCAGTCATGTAAATGTGACGTAAGGACTGATTTAACTACTGCGTGCTGAGTGAATGAGAGAGACAGTAATGGTGTCGGGGGGGAGGGGGGGGGCATGCAGATCACCTGCAAAAGGAAACGCTGTAAATCACCGGCCTGCCGCGCAGCACCGAGCAGCAACACGGGGCCATCGCACACAGCACAGCACCATTCAAATGGGAATATCATTATTGTACAAGTCATAAAGCATGACCCGCACAGTGTTTACCAGCTGGAGATGTGTTATGTGATATTTAATTGTTCCGTTTCAGATAGACATCATTGAATCAAATATAGCAGTATGATATTTCTCCCCATGTACTTGGCCAATTTGCCCTGCTGTCCCGGTCATTGATCCACCCCATCTTGCTGATTTGGGGAGAGTTGTAGACTAGTCCATGCTTGCTCCGACACATGTGCGGTCGCCAGCTGCTTCTTTTCACCTGACAGCGAGGAGTTTCACCGGCAGGATGTAGCACGAAGGATCACGCTATTCCCCCCAATTCCTCTCCCCCCCCCGAACAGGCGCCGCGACCGACCAGAGGAGGCACTAGTGCAGCGACCAGGACTCATACCCTTAATTCGTCTTCGCACCCGCAGACACGGACAATTGTACCTGTATGGACGCCCGACCAAGGCCGAGGTTACACAGGGGCTCTAACCTGCAACCCTCATGTTGTTAGGCAGGGAATCTAATCTGCACTACCCATATGCCCGTTTTTCCAAAAGCTAAACGCTGCCTCGCCAGTCATCTGTGTCATTGTTTGCCATATTGATTTTTTTCTGTCTCACCAGCACAGCCTGCATTTCTTTTATTCTCTCTCTTTTCCAATGTGTCTCTTGTGCAGATAAACAAAACGAAACAAAACTAAGATCCGAAACTTGGCGAGACTCACACTGCAGTGTAAACGCTGCATCAACTGGCCAATAAGGCAGAGTGACACTGAAACCAGGCTTTAGATTACACAACGAAACCGAGGATCGACCTCTCCCTCTCTCTCTGCCTCGCTTTGAAACTGTTGCCTCCAATCTTTTCCACAACCAAATGACTCTTAACTGGGCTCAGTGCAGCGCGGGTCAGGCAGCCAGATTGAAGCCAGGGAGTCTGGTTAGTGTTAAGAGCCGAACAGGAGATTTCTGATGTCTGACTTCACTCAGCAGGCTACTCTGCGTTTCTCAGTCTAATGCCTTACAGATTTGCCAACCAAGAGAGAGAGAGAGAAAAAAGATAGGTGTTATTAAATCCAATGCACTATCTGGATCTGTATGTATAGACCAGGGACTGACTGGCTGCCTGACACAACTGGTTTTTGGATGTAGTTTAGTTTGGTTAAGGTTCACAATGATAAAACATAGTGATGAGGAGAAAACGAATACATGTTGGAATTAATTGTATTTATATAGAACTTGCCAAACGCAGGTGAAGTAAACAAAAACAACAACAACCAAACAAAAAACAAACAACACCAACAACAACCAACAAAAAGTGGATCCACACAGCAACACAACTCTCCCTGTAATGTTATTTAGAGTGAAACCTTGCGCGCGCGCACACACACACACACACACACACACACACACACACACTCAACCACATCCAGACAATCAAAATCTTTTGAGGGAAAAACTGCCACTTCTAAATTGAAATTCTCCACACACAAAAACAAGGCTACAGGTGCTGTACTCACAAAGAAATATTTCATGTATTCCTACATTTTTAGATGTAATCTATAATTCAAATTCAATTTGAGTTTGAGTTTCTGTAGGTGGCGCTCTTCGTGGTGGCTATCACTGCTCATGATAGCTACCCAGTACTTATTCTGTTTATTCCATACAAACGCACATAGGCAGACAGACATCCGCCAATATATCTTTCATCTTTGTTTTGTTTTCCAAGGTAAAAATATATACTTTTTTCCATATAAAAAGGTTCTTATCCCATCTGCATATTTAAATTGCCAGTAAATAGAGCAGTCTGTAGTATCAGTCTGACGAACGACTCACCCCTGGCCCTCTCCTCTTCCTCCTTCCCCATGGCTGTGGTGTTGGGGTAGGGGTAGGTGGAGGTGGCCTCCTCCTCCTGGCTGGGCGTCTGGGGTCCCGGGGCACCGGGCAGCGGGGAGCTGGCCGGACGGGAGCTGGTGACTGAGCTGGACGGTCGGGAACTGGCACAGTTCTGTGTGAGGAGGGGACAGGCATGGTGAAGAGAATACAGGGGATGAGTATACAATCACATACTGTGGGGCTGCACAGTTTAAGGCAATATCTGCAGGGGATTGTCCCATTGGTCAACTTACCTGTTCAGTGAAAATAGGCCCCAAAATCATCCACGTGTCTCTGGTAGATTATTGCTCTATTCCCAACCTTTTCCAACTCAGGGCCCACTTGAAAATCTCAGAACTTTTCGCGGCCCACCTCCTAGCCCGTACAAAATACGGAGGCCAAATAATGCGTTCTCAGAGCACTTTTTATTTTCCACAGTCACTAACACAGCTTCTGAAACACATAGCAGCATTTTCAGTGTTACAGTTTTCAAGGAGCTGTCCATCAGCAAGTTTTCTTTTTAATTTGTGTAATGTAAAAAAGAACAAAATCAATACAGTGTAATGATTTGGCGGCCCAATTGCAATACCTCCGCGGACCACCAGAGGGCCACAGCCCACAAGCTTCTCTAAACTAACACTAGCATACACTATGTTGAGGGATATAGGGACTAACATTAAACTCAGACGTGAGAAAAACTTGTAGCCGCGCTAAAGTTACATGGTAAGTTATTTTAAAAGATATGTGGCAAAGTCTGGCTATTTTATGTAGGTCAGATACGGTAGGTCAAACTCAATTCAATTCAAAACTCAATTTAAAAATAACATTACGTTGTCCATGTTTCCATAAGAAGTAAAGGTGGGTTTGTAGGTGGATGGAAAGGGTTAGTCCGCATCGGGTAGTAACTGGAACACGGTCCTTGGTGGTGCGTTGTTCGTCAATAGAGCTCGGGAGACCACGTGATTGCATATTGCATTCTGGGTAGTTTTCGCCATATTGTTGTTTGTTGCTTTGTGGTCACGTTTTCTACGTTTTCCATCATGAGACGTATTATTGCAGCTCTTCACACAACACAGCCATCCCATTTCACCAATAAAAGGAAGCAAACACAAAGAAAATACTCAGGGCTACAGTGCAGACACTGCTTGACAAAAAGAGATGGCGACAGTGGGCGGGTCTCCAGACACATGACGTCACGTTCCCGAGGACATGCGCACTGCTAACTGTTAAGGCTAACAGGCTATGCAGTGACTATACTAGGGCAAACTGCGCAAATTAGCCAGTCCTTTGCAGAAGCGCAGTACGGTAGATTTTTATTTATTTATTTACAATACATATTAATGAACATTTACATGTAAATATGGCAGATTATAGCCAGAGGCTAGTTTTCAGCTGTAGACCTAATGAGGATCAGGAAAGACAGTTGCTGTGTGTCATGATACAGAAGCCTTTCTGTCCGGGCTGTTTGAGCCTGTTTGCTATCGGCCTTGCTTGTCACCGGCCAGGTGCGTCTTCTTATCAAAATCAACTAGCTCCCGCCACAAAAGCGACAGCAGGAAGTGACGTCACACCCCAGAAACCTCCAGTGCACCATGGGATATGCAGTCTTGATCAGACACCTGCTGCTGTCTCATATTATAAATAACCATAATAATAAATCAATGCTCCAGAAAGAATAAAAAGGAAAGGAAGAAGGGAAGGGAAAGGCCATGACCATAACAGCAGGCAGACAGGCACTATGTAGATAAAATACTTCTTCTTGTCAGCAAAATAGACGATATGGAGGAGCGAGGGGTCAAAGAAAGCTCTCTCTGAGGCCAAAATAGCCTCTTTACTGTACTGCAGAGCAGAGGAGAGGTTCCCCGCTTCCAGTTCAGCCACAGCCAACTGTAGAGACGTGATGGTACTGGACACCTGCTGAGCAACGGTGTCACTGATAACGATGTTGCCTGGGAGCTGTGCCAGGGAGGTGATGGTGGTAGTTGCTGTGGCAACGTTCTCCACACTCCGGCTCCACATGAGGCGGTCCAGCTCCCAGTCAGCCAATCCTGTGTCGCCACGCGGTGCCACCAGGAAGCCGGGGGGAGAAGCAGAGGCCTGCACGCCCAGCAACAGCCGAAGCTGTGCAAGGAAGACTCCCATGACTTTCGCCATGTTAATGTTGAGGTAGAGAGGGAACGCAGCCTCTGGTCCGTAGAAATCATTCACATTATAGACCATGAGGCCACCCCACCGCGGAGAGTGAAACGCATTGGAAGGGACAGCTTGTTTTTCGCGGCTGTGTATGTGAAGGGGCGAATGGCGGGCATCCGGGACATACAGCAGAAAGTTCAACACCGGGTTGGAAGGAGCAGCATTGGAGCCCAGCTGAGCTTCCACGGGGCCGATGACGTGTGCCAGGCTGTCAGCGCCGAGTGTGTAGGTGCTGAGGCTGCTGTCAAAGCTGCTGTTGACACCCAGCGTGGCATAGTACAAGATCTGAGAGTCGCTGCTGAAGTTGGCCACAGGGGCCAGTTTTGTAAGCAAAGGCTGGATGTAGCTCTGCACAGCGCCCTCTATGTCCCAGTGCAGCCGGTGTGACATTGGGTCCGGGTTCATCAGAGTGAATGTTATCTCATAAGCAGGGCTGGATTTGAAGGCTCTCATGCTGTCGGCTGCACTCTCCTTGCCAGGGCGGAGACGCACTCGCTCGCTAAGGGCGGCAGTGATGTCGGTGTGGCTGAACGACATCACCTGCAGCACCTGCTTGATGCGAGGCTCCAAGTGAGCCAGCAGGTGTGGCAGGGTCTTGCCCGCTACTCCCTTCTGGGCACCGATACGCAGCATGGCTGTCCTCCGCTGACCAACATATACTTCCACATCGTCAGGCAGCAGTGAAGACCACTCTGGAATCACGTACACAAGCACGGAGCCACATGGACTCTCACTGAGCGTGTGCAGAGAGAGACCTGCATCTGCAGCAGTGGGCTGCTTCAGCGCATCCTCCTCCATGATGGTCGCTGTGCGGTACTTGGTCTCATACCTGTACCTCAAAGCTGTGTCCTCGTCTACTGTGAGCTCCTCGTGCCGTGTCTGTGTGAGTGGGACCTCCTTCTGCTGCTCCGGGGTCAGCGTTCCATGAGCCAACACTACCTGCACATCGACACTCAGCTGCAGCTGGAGCTTAGCCAATTCCTTTATCTGACTGACAGGCAACCAGGCGCGGTAGATTTCCGTTGTCCGCCACCACAGAGGGACTCCCCCAATGATCGCCATTGCTGCCATGCACAGAGCAGCGAGGCGGCTTCGCCTACGCTCCACTTGAGCGGGAGCCATTTCAAGGTTCAAGGTTCAAGGTTTCTTTATTAGTACCCGAGGGTACTGTCAGTGAACTGAATGGCTGGTGTTGGGATGGATTTAGATGATGTCATCAGTGATGTCACGTGAGCAATTGTGATATCATCAGTGATGTCACCCAAGAAATTACAATCTTACTACTAATAATAGGGCGGCAATAGTACTGATGGCTGCGTTCGATTATAAGTGGGATGTGGCAAGTTGCCAGTTGCTACTAGCAAAAATCTAATAAAACGCCACTATAACTCGGAGTTCCTACCCGCAAACTTGGGTATGATTTCTCAACCCCCAGTAGCTCCCACCGCGTCATTTGATGTCATTTCAAGATGGCCACGCATGTTGTTTATGGTGAGAAACATCGAACTTTTATCAGATTGAATGAAACGCGGCATTTTGCGTCGTGTTACTTGCTACTTCCCAGTGCAATCTCGAACGGGAAGAGTGGCTGTCACAGCTGTCAATCATCCCTTTTTATACTGTCATAACTACTTAAAAAATAAACATCCGAAAAATTTACACTTGAACATGTGAAACTTGAACGCAATAAGAACTTCCTAAAATGACAGAAACCATCTTTGGTGGCATTTTATCTGATTTGATTGTTTAGTTTGGTATGAGCTATACCAGCCACCAGAGGGCGATCGAGATGTTTTGGCTTCACTTTCTGGGAGCTGACATGGGGCCTGTACTACGATGTTCTATAAGAAGATCCAGGATCTGTCCCTTGATCTGGTTTGTCTAAACCAGATCAGCTCGATTGTAGTTAACTTGTACTACGAACGTCGATTGCCACTCGTTAACTCGAACCAGGTTTTTCTAATCAAGCTCTCAGCTCGTGCACATGAAAATGCCCGTGCACTGGAGCTCGTGCCCGCAAAAGAGGCGTGGTTTTTAACAACTGCCAATCAGTGCAATATAGACTGCTCCAACTCTGACAGCGCCAGACACGCCTATTTCCTCATTGAATGAAACCGCAAATACAAATCTGCGTTGGATATTATTACTGTTCCCGAATGACTGTCTAAAGTGACCACTTTTATCCACACCAGTAATTTCTTTGAAGAGCGGTTTCGTAGGCTATCTACAGCTCTCTATCTACAGTCTTTTGTGGAAGCAATGTGTAATCTATCTCAGTCCAAAATCCGTATGTATAGACCATTTAGGCTCAATGAATAATAATGATCTCATGATGTGTTTAGTCGCACTGATTGAATAATTCCTATAGGCTAATCAATAAAAAAAAGAATGATAATAAAATAAAAAAATGCTTCTGAACTGAATCGACACGGTACGTGCGGGCATAGATTTCATTTATAAAACTAGAACGACCGCAACGCGGACTTATGCATCCGCCATTAGTTCATTCTGGAGTCCAAATCGCCATTTGAGGCAAATTGGAAGAGATTCCGTCAAGGCGCTCCTGTGATGTTGCGTTACAGAGCTTGGAAATTGGGTGTGTGAGAGGTCACAGTGACCTTGAACTTTGACCACCAAAATGTAATCAGTTCATCCTTGAGTCCAAGTCGATGTTTGAGACAAGTTTGATTAAATTCCGTCAAGGCATTCCTGAGATATCGCGTTAACAAGCTTGAAAATGGCGTTGGAGAGCTCACCTTGACCTTTGACCTTTGACCACCAAAATCTAATCAGTTCATCCTTGACTCCAAGTCGATGTTTGAGACAAGTTTGATTAAATTCCGTCAAGGCATTCCTGAGATATCGCGTTAACAAGCTTGAAAATGGCGTTCGAGAGGTCACAGTGACCTTGACCTTTGACCTTTGACCACCAAAATCTAATCAGATCATCCTTGAGTCTAAGTCGATGTTTGAGGCAAATTTGATGAAATTCCGTCCAGGCGTTCCTCAGATATCGCGTTAACAAGCTTGAAAATGGCGTTCGAGAGGTCAAAGTGACCTTGACCTTTGACCTTTGACCACCAAAATCTAATCAGATCATCCTTGAGTCTAAGTCGATGTTTGAGGCAAATTTGATGAAATTCCGTCCAGGCGTTCCTCAGATATCGCGTTAACAAGCTTGAAAATGGCATTCGAGAGGTCACAGTGACCTTGACCTTTGACCTTTGACCACCAAAATCTAATCAGATCATCCTTGAGTCTAAGTCGATGTTTGAGGCAAATTTGATGAAATTCCGTCCAGGCGTTCCTCAGATATCGCGTTAACAAGCTTGAAAATGGCGTTCGAGAGGTCACAGTGACCTTGACCTTTGACCTTTGACCACCAAAATCTAATCAGATCATCCTTGAGTCTAAGTCGATGTTTGAGGCAAATTTGATGAAATTCCGTCCAGGCGTTCCTCAGATATCGCGTTAACAAACATCGTACGGACAGACGGACAGCCGTACGTACGTACAGACGGACAACCCGGATCCATAATGCCTCCGGCCTGGCTATCGCTGGCGGAGGCATAAAAATAGCCTATTTTGTGGTCACGTATATTGTCAGCAGAGTCGCATATCTCCATATTTCATATAATGATGCTGGAAATATGAAGTTCAATCACATCATACAGGCCAAAAGCAACACAGTTGCAGCTGCAAAATGCAGGAGTAGCCTAGATATGAATCATCTTATTATGGGATCGCCTGTGTGCAGGTGATCCCATATTAAATTGCTTAGATGTAGTAGGCTATTCTAGCATGTAGGCTATGACCATTTCAATTCCAACCCAACATCAGTCTCAGCTCCGTTGCGCACCGGGCACCGTGCGCTTTGGAGACGTTTATGTAACCTTTTTATGCCGGTTTAGTGATATTTCTCCACTCACTATTCAGCTGCAATCGATCAGCGGGGTCAAACAACGTATCTAGGCTACTTGAGAGCACAAAAATGAATATATAAAAACATATTCCAAAGTGGTAAGTAGGGCTTAATTAAAATAGCCAACAAGTGCAAGGCTTTAGTCCTTGATTAATTCAACATTACAATTTGTGCTCCTTCGATGGGAAACTCGTCCAGAAAGGGGTTGGCCATTTTTCCAAACTGCTGATTCGATTGGTTCGTGGGCGGTGTATATAAGGTCTAATCTTATCCTTGCAACTTAACCTGCTGCGGACCAGGTTAAGTGTGAAGCATAAGTTGCTATGGAAATATATGTTGGTAAGAAGTTAACTTGCTTTGTAGTACGGCTAAACCAGGTTTAAACCCAAACTTATCAGGATCAACCTAAATCTTGTTTTGTAGTAGAGGCCCTTGGTGTCCATATTTATATACAGTCAATGGAGGAGCCACTGTTGCTGATAAGAGGACGATGTATAGGGAGGGTCAAGTCCAGTCAATTTTATTTGTAAAGCCCTAATTCACAAGCATGTCTCAGAGGAGTTTACAGAGAATTTGTCTAGCTAGGTCTAGCTAAGCACAATCAATAAACAGAATTGAACAATCGTACTGTATATAAAGCAGGGGCGTATGCAGAAATTGAATTATAGGTGGGCCTGGATCAAATTGGGTGGGCCTGGATAGGAAGGGGTGCAGATGCCCGGCCGAAGGCCGGGCCCTCTCGGGTGGCCGGCCGAAGGCCGGCCGCCCGAAAAATTTGACGTGTTATTTTACTAAAAATAATGCATTTGACCATCATTTCAAGTAGAATGATACCACCCAAGCAAGAATATTTCAAGTGTTTCAAGTGCTTTACTGAAATATTTGGACCATATAATGATAATACAATTATCTCAACCTTAAAAGGTTACATATAGGTGCCAAATGTTGCATACATGAATGCTTATACTTGTGTGTATACTGTTACTTTATACAGAAATTAGAACCACTGATCCATATACTGCTGTGAGTTTAAAAAATAACAACACTGAGGCTGCTTCAAGTTTGAACAAGACGCCCTCTGGTTTATTTATCCACAGAGAGAACAAAATTCCTAGATGTCATGAAGTTGTCATGCATTAGACTCTGGAGATGATGTGCCCTGCGTTTTTACAAAAGTAACAAAACCATTGGCTAGCAATGCAGCAGCAAGTTTGCCTCTAGAAAACAACCAATTAAAAAAAAAAAAAAAAAAAAAAAAAAATTTGGGTGGGCCAGGGCAAGAAGTGGGTGGGCGTGTGCCTACCCAGGCCCACCCGTAGATACGCCCCTGATATAAAGCATATAAAAAAACAATCATAGCAAGGGAAGAGAGGTAAGAGAGAGAGAGCAGAGAGAGGAGGGAGAAGAAAGCAGAGACAGAAAAGAGTGGAAAGGAGAGAAAAGAGAGAGCGCGCAGAACAAGAAAACAAGACAGTCTAGCTAGCTAATAGGTGTTCGTCTTTCTATACAAGGTTTACATAGCTGCAGAATTCCTGGAGTTGCACATCTTTCTTTTTACTGAAACTGATGATTAGCTCGTTGTATCATTGGTCTCACTTATGCAATACAGTACAGTACAGTATATGCACTTACACAGTTAGCACACTTTTGCTGATTATTTTTCATACTGAGCAACTGCGCATGCTCACAATCCATATTATAGTGGTAAACACCACCCTATTATAGCTTCTTCTTCTTCTTCTTTTTTGCATGTTTTAATCAGAGATACAACTCATAGCAATAAAAAGTATCTACAAGCAAACAGGGTTTCTGGTCTATGAATATGTTTTGCAAAACAAAGTAACATGTACATGTAATAAAGTAATAAACTAACTATGGACCTATTTGACCTTCCTTTGAGTGTAACAATAACAAATAAACATAATTAAAAGGGATACATACTGAAATATCAAAACAAAATATATGTGCAGCATAGGATCAACAGTCTTTAGCTCAGAGCCGAATGAAAAGCATATAATATAATGCATATAAAGGACATTAATAAATGTCACTATCTAATGGCGCATTCCATTTGTATTGGGAACTAGGGATTTCCCATGTGAATGACATCACACCCGAGTTGACTGTGTCCTGTAAACAGTTGGGAAACCAGCTAGGTTTAGCTGTAGCCAGGCTAGCCAATTGTTAGCAGTTTCTAACAACACATTACACGGTATTTTGCACATACAAACACCTTAGAAATATGTCCATAGATAGAAAGTTAGACAGTACTGTGTGTATGGCTGATTTAATGAGACACAAATAAGACAGAAGTACTGATAAACAGTAGGATACCGTATACTACAACTTGCACTACTGTAGAAGGGCGGATCTGCCATCTTGGATTTTGACAGACGGGGCGCGGGGGTGGTGAGGCTCCCCCGAGATCGGGGTAAGAAATCTGAAGTCAAGTGATGCCACAAGGGCCGTTCCAGACCTTTGACCTTGTAAATTCCTAGTTCCCAATACAAATGGATTGTGATAATCTCATGCTCTGCTGTAGTCCGACCGTGTCCTCATTGTCCCTTGGCTGAATCTGGGCCGTCCCCCCCCAGGTTCCCCACGCTCATTTTTCTCCCCAATTGTTCTTGGCCAATTTCCCCCTGCTGCCCCGGTCGCTGCTCCACGATCTGCTGATCTGAGGAGAGCCGTAGACTAGCACCATGCTTCCTCCGACATATGCGCAGTTGCCAGCCACTTCTTTTCACCTGACAGCGGGAGCTTCACCGGCAGGACGTAGCACATGGGTTAGGGTCATGGGTCCCACTATTCCCAGCAGTTCCCTTCCCCCTGAACAGGCGCTCTGACCGACCAGAGGAGGCGCTAGTGCAGCGAAATCTGGGCCGCTTTCATCCTCCTTTGTTTTGTCATCCTCTATAGGTTTGTCTTGGCTTTGGTCCTCCTGGTCTGCTACTAGAACTTTGCTGTAAAGCTTCTGCTGCTCTTCTTTGAAAGAATCTTTCACCTTTGCTCGTTTTAGCCCTCCATCCCAGAGGAGATCCACTAACCCTGCTTGTGCAGCTATGGCTGCTTTCACTCTGTTGGCAAAGTGAACCGCATCCTCTCCTTCCTGTCTGTTCATAGGTGGCAGGTACCAAACGCTGCAGACCATGGCCCAGCTACTCATCAGCCTCAACAGGTATCTCACCATACCGAACTTACTGCTGTTCCAGAATGCGTCCCCAAACCGAGGATCATACTTGATTGCAACTGGGTAGACAGGACAGCCTATTTCAAAGCTGCCCTTATTGAACATCATCACTGATGTGTTATTGATGCAAGTACCCTCAGGGAAGATGAGGATGGGATATTTGGTTTTGTCAGCTACATGATTGCCAAGTCTCTTGACCACAAGGTGTCTGTCTTCGACTTCAGACCTTTCAAACCAGATGTGGTGAGAAGATCTGACCATGGCTCTCTGGATCGCCCCCATTAACCCTCCTTGCACCTGACCAACCATAGAGTAGCAGCCATCATTAGCCAGTATAATGACATCAATTGGCGTTGTGTGATTAGCCACACATATGCCACCATTCTTGGGTTTGTTCTCTCTGTTGTGATAGGTGATGATGGCTGTGAGACCTCTAACACAGATGCGGTAAAACATCAGATGAACTTTCTCACTCAGGTAGGCCCTTAACTTTTCACTGGGTAAAAAGCCCACCATGGTACTCAGGACCAGTTGAATAAGAATGCCAGTGACGGCCAAAGCCACCCTGAGAGGCAGGAGGATGTAGCGGATCAGGACTCCCAAGCCCCAGAGGACAGTGAGCCGCACACTAATATGATGGAAGTCGCAGTTGGTCCGAGACAGCAGGTTCCAGCTCTCCAGTTCCTCGGCTGAAAAGCACTTGGTCACCTCGTCATCTACGATGCTCTCCACACCCCTACGGCAAAAGCAGAAGATGTCGGCCATGTCAAACTCTGGCTCTGAGCGCAGAGTGCTGGCCGGGTCCCGAAGCTCCTGGATCTCCTGCTCCAAAGACGACGGAGGTTCTTTGGCTATGATGCCATTGCTATATGTTTTATAGAGATGTTGCTTATTTTCCTTTGCTCCCATCTCCATTCGCATGGTCGCCCACTCGAAGATCTTCAGAAGTGACTTCATGTAGAGTCTGCGGATACCAAAGGAGACTCCAAGGATGGCTGGCACAATTAGGGAGACCAGCAGAAGAGTGAACCACAATATCACTGATGACATTGCTGAAAAAAGAGAGAAAGAGAGAACTGAGCATGCTTAGAACATCACCCTATGATAGTAGTAAATGTCGCCCTATTATACTAAGATCACTAGTGACATCACTGTTGACATCACTCACTGATGACATCACAATTGCTTGAGTGACATCACTGATGACATTATTATCGAGTGCTCAACTGACATCACTGGTGACATCACCAATTCTAGGAGACGGATGGAGGACAGGAACCAGACGATGGCTTCCGCCCCTGGGCTGAAATCTCTATTAACGGACTCCTTTATGAAGGTGAAGGCACGTTGCTCAGGAGGGATGAGGAGCGGAGGAACATGAGACGAGGCGCAACAGCCAAGATTGAGGAGGTGTGAGAAACACCGCAAACTTGAAAGAAGAAGAACCAGGTCTAGAGTGACCATCGAACTGTGAGAGGCAGCAATGTGCCGCAAGGCATCCAGTCTCCCGGAAAACCATTAGGAGAAGAATCACCAATTCTATGCATAAGTGATATCATCAGCGATAGACATTGTGCCATCTTCAGTGATGTCATAAATCCTTCCCTGCAAAGGCTATAGAGCTCAACAGTCATGTGACATTCCGTGACGTCTCCTGGTCTGGAAGATAATTAATTCCCCCAACCAGTGACCTACCATGAGTGACTATAAAACATTTCATTTGGAGCAAAAACAAAAAAAATAGTTGTAACTAGAAACACTGCATTGTGGTTGTATGCCTCTACCAACAAGTGAGCAGTCTGCATCCATGTCTGTCCAGACTCATACAAGCACAAATACCTTGAAGCCCACAGCGCAGTGGTGTGGACATTCAGCTTTATGGGACTTTAGGCAATGTTTGTGAGTACCTCAACAACACGGCTAATCCTTTTCAACATGGAAAATGGTGCTACTCCTACCCCAAAACCACCCACATCGCCCCTACCCAGTACCCCACCCCTCGAGCCCCGACTCTCTATGACCTTCCTATCCCTAGCTACGGCCCCTTTCCCCTAGCTCCACCCCCTTCCATCACCACGGTCCTTCCCACCAACCAGAGCCCCCTGTCCAGTCCCTCTACCCGACCCTCGAACCCTGATGCTCTACTCTATTCAGCGAGGGGCGGACGTCAATTAATGTGATGATTTTATTGTGAATAATGTGTTGCCATAAAAATATAAAATAATGTTAAAATTCTACTGAACATACAAGATTATAGAGATCCTCAGTTCATCAGTTAGGAGTGTCAACATGACAATGATATCCTGGTGTGCGCTGGATTATAAATGTTATTATAGGCCACGCTTAGTTGAAATGCAACACTATTTTATTTAATTTTAAATCAAGGGGTGTTCCTGCTCTGTTTCTCTTGGGCTGAAAAAGGTTGAAGACCCCTGATCTACATTATACATTTCTAATAATTGAAGACCCTATTAAAGTATTCAAAGTTAGTGTAAATGGCCATTAAAAATGATGTCATGGAGTAATTGTGGACAGTTGTGTCCTTCCAATATATCCAGAAACAAAACCGGGCACCTGCTCCGTGACTTCAACTCTGAAAGCTGCTCATTTCAAACACTTCACACACACACACACACACACACACACACACACACACACACACACACACACACACACACACACACACACACACACACACACACACACACACACACACACACACACACCTCGTGAGACCAAAATAAACGCCAATCACTGAGAACCCATTTGTTTGCACAGCTCTCAAACAGAATGGGCTGCTTCGACGGCCCCGGGCCTCTTGTGTTACATATCTGTCTATCAGGGAGGAATGCCTATCACACACACACACACGCACATGCACACACACACACACACACACACACACACACGCCTATGTGCACACACACGCGCATACGCACACACACACGCACGCTCATATTTCTCACTGCCAGTTCTTGTGGATGAGAGTGTCAGCCCAATGCATGAAATGCGGTCGTACGTACATATAGAGAGAGAACGAGCTATAGGGAGAGAGAGCGAGAGAGAAGCATACATATTCTGAAATGAACACACACATACATACAAACGTGCACAATACATACACACCCCATGCATTCCGCCCAGCCCTCAGGCTTCCTATATCTTGTCAAAACTTGAATTAAGATCAAAAAACTAATCTGCTTCCAATTTATATCTATATTTCAGTGGTGTCAGGGGCACGCAACTCCCAGTGTTGAGCCGCGATCGTTTTTTATTTGGGCCCTGCAACTGACAGCTTTATTTCACATTGCAATCTGCCAGTGTGTACAAGTGGGAGGTCATGGGGGTCACGAGGTACCGGGTATCAAGTGGGGGGCTACATTGGTCAGGCCAGCTGTGTGTGTGTCTATGTGTGTGTGTGTGTATGTGTGTGTGTGTGTGTGTGTGTGTGTGTGTGTGTGTGTCTATGTCTATGTGTGTGTGTGTGTGTGTGTGTGTGTGTGTGTGTATGTGTAAATAACTAAAACCCCACCCCCCACCCACCCCGGGGGCTAAAAAAGCTGTTTGCGTGACCCTCGCCCATGTCTGTAGGGGCCTACGGCAAGGAAAAGGGCTGAAGAGGTCGATGGAAGGGCAAAATTAAAGAGGGGAGAGTGTGTGATTAGGTTTAGCTGGATTTATACAAGAGGTCAGAGGTCATGTGACTGTACCAAGAGCAGGATATTGCTGAATTGCCCTACAATACTTCAATTATATCCATGGGTGTTTGTTTTTTCTTGCATTTTGTTTGTATGCATTTAATTTGTTTGAAAATTACTATTATGTCTTTTCTTATGTATTTTCTCTATCATACATAATCATTACGTGGACTTGGTAATATTTGTATTAGATCTAGTAATGTATAAGTAGGGATTATAGGGATGCACGGTATTGGATTATTATTATAATATTTTTTTGTCGATATGCCGATATTTTCCAACTCTTTTGGCCGAGGTTTTGGCCTGTTATTATGCCTATTCTTATTGTGATGGCCCACTGGCAGATGCAGCGATAAATACAATGCTTTTACACATTACACATTCACTGGAAAAAATAAGAAAACCACTTCAACTTAGGTTATGTAAAACCTATTTTTATTTATCGAACATTTTCTTTTAAACAAAACTGTATGATTCATCCAACTTAAACAGGCTTCTAATAGGACATTTCTGCCGATATGACAGGCCGATGTCATATCCGGAGAAATGTCATATCAGAGCGATGCCCACATTTGATTTTAAAGCCGTTATCAGCTGATCCCACTGACATGCTGTCAATATCATCATGCAGCTTGCAATGCAACTGGCAATTTTTGTGATTCTGTCTTTTATTTATATATTTTTTGTTTGATTGATTTG
>NC_139632.1:30439122-30471622 GCF_964638095.1 Poromitra crassiceps
CACACACTCACCCGTTCACAGGGAAATAGTGGGTTACATACTGAAAAATTAAGAGCTTTTCTCCTCTCCTTGATCCTGTTGACCGTGCTCCGAACCTGAGAGAGAGAGAGAAGGAGAGAGAGAGAGAGAGAGAGAGAGAGGGGGGAGAGAGCGGGGGAGAAAGAGATAAGTGTATGTGACACAGCGCTCAAATAAAATACACGCTTACACTGGATCAAAACAAAAAATCCTTCACGGTATCTCTCGTGAGCAACCAAAGCGTGAAATTCAAAATAAAGAATTCAGAAAAAAGGGAGACCATTAGGAAAAAAGAGAGAGACATATTTTGGGACGTCGGTTTTTTCCCTCCGGGTGGCGATGAGCAGCGTTTGGGGAGGGGAATGGGGGGGATGGAAGTGTTCCAGTATGTCCCAGTGGCTAATGGGACTTGAAAGTGACACATAGAGCCAGCAAACTAAGGAGCGATCATCTGTCAACACGGAGCGCCGGGACCAACACATGGAGCTATTGGAGGAGAAGGGACCGCCCTAGCAGAACAGATTACATTCTTACACTCCGCATGTAACACAGTACAACACACCTTCATTTACCACACACAACACCACACCACTCTCATGCTCAACATCTCAACATCATATATATATATATATACCGTATATATATACCGTATATATATATATATACGGTATATATATATTCATATTCATTGAAATGTATCAATGAATATGAAATTCATTGAAATGTATCATCCATCTAAAATGCAGCCACTGCAGTGAGTAAAAGGGTTACCTATTTGGGTAACTTAGGATTTAAGTTCTGTTTGTTAAGTATCATAATTCTCTGAATCATTATTTTGTAAGTGCAGATGTAATTTATTTTAAAGGTGGATAAAGAAAATGTATTCTGAAGATAAATTGATAAAAAATGAAGGCAGACGCTGTTTCATTCATCGCTTGAGAAGTATTTGAAATTGTTCATTCCAGAATTAGATCTAATACAAGACCTTTGTAAACAGCGGCAATTTGGAAAAAATCATCCTTATTCATGAAATATTGACTTATGAATATCAGATCAGACAGGAATGTTTCTTTTAAATGGATATATTGTGTCTTGGAATCAAACCGTTCAATTATTAATGACTGATTAATGATATTAACAAATGATTCATAAATATTACATCTAAGTATACAATTTAATCAGAACAGAGGTGCCATAACACTTTGAAATGGCCTTATTCTATTGATTTAACCTGTGTATTAACCTATGGAGATGTATTGCAAGTACAAAATAAAAATAAAATAAATCTATAAGTTATTGATGAAAATCTCCATCATACACAATGTGCTTACAATGTCATTCTTATGATGTGCACACACGCTATGATTGACCACTTTTCCCCTAGGTTAACATGCAGCAGGTTAATACAGTGGAATGCGGGTTTAAGTGTTACCAGATATAAACCAGATATTCAGAAATTTTAGGTAATTTAGGATCTATTGTATAAATTCTAGTTAAAGCCACAGGAATCAGGAAATTCATGTGATAATATATGAAGTAAAAATGTACATTTGTAGTACAGCAGCAGCTGTAAATTTCAGTATTTCTCTGTTGAAAAGATGAAAATTGTAACGTTACTAATTGCCCATCATGATTTGTTATTTAGTTAAGATACATAATTACTGTATACTAGGGCTGGAATGATGACTTGTGGAAAAAGTGGTTGAATATTACATAATACTGTTATTAAATACTGATAGATATTGCAAACATCCCTATCTTCTCTCTTACAATAAATGCCCATTCACATAGTTGTGGCAGAGCCATTCTATTTACTTATAATGATTTATAGTTGGAGTTATCTTTATAGTTATCGTAGTGTGAATGGGTCTTAAGCCTATTTTCACTGGAAATAGAAACAGGCTCTTAAGAAACCTGGTTTGTTTCAAACAAAACAAAAACGCAGCAGAACAGCTCAGCAACGCCACAGGTCCGTTAACTAGGGGGAAGTCTTCCACTGCAGAGCCTCTGGCACCAATAAAAGCTGTATGTGTGTGTGTGTGTGTGTGTGTGTGTGTATGTGTGTGTGTGTGTGTGTGTGTGTGTGTGTGTGTGTATGTGTGTGTGTGTGTGTGTGTGTGTATGTGTGTGTGTGTGTGTGTGTGTGTGTGTGTGTGTGTGTGTGTGTATGTGTGTGTGTGTGTGTGTGTGTGAGTGCGTGCACGCTGTCAGCCCTCACTGTAAATTTGTAGCGGCTGGGCGCTCATCACGGCCCAGCCCACCACGTTAGTGAATATGCATTATGGCTTACGGCTTCATTAGGCCACGGCGTGTCATAAATTATGACACCGCACCGAAGAGATACACACACACACACACACACACACACACACACTCGGAGACGGCGGTGTGTGTGTGTGTGTGTGTCTGTGCAAAGGATGTTTTGCATACACACCGTCGTTGAAGGGGCCCATAATGAAGAGAGCACGAGGCTTGTGACAGGGCAGAATCAACAGCGCCTGTGTCATGTTTCAAAACCCTCCTATTAATTCTGACAAGATCTGCGTAAGACCTTCGACACAGCGGTGAGACGTTAAACCGCCTGGCAAGGTAATTTCCTGTTTTTCTTGTAAATATGTAATTTGTGGTCTTCAATGCAAATGCCAAGTGCCTACAAAATACGAAAATTCAATTATACTCCAATCTTTCACAAAAAAAAAACTATTTGCATTTTTTGGCAGTTTGAAAAAGTAGAGGTAAAGTGGGCGGGGATATCTCAGTTGTTGACGTCAGCACCAATCATAATTAGGAGAAAGCCTGTGTAAAATCTTCACTGTAGCCTATAGTGTGCTATGTCCATGCTGCATCCCCATACTGTTCATATCGTTTGCATGATGTTACTCAGAACACTGGACAGGTAGATAGAATGTGATATGACCACGCCCACACACTCCTGACAAATGAATTGAGCAGCCTGATTGGCTGTTTTTGAGCTCTGTTTTATAATAGTTGTGTAGATTTTTTTTAACTCATATTTGGGTGGTTAATTAAAGTGATGGTCAGCTGTGATATCCTATAAAAAAAAAGATATTTGAGACTGGGTTTCCAGAGGCTTTAACGTTATTAAAGGGAAATCTCAAAAGCAGCCGGCAAGCTGAGGAAATTACATGACACAACTTAATTAATCATTTGACAATGAGGGGAAGGGCATTGTTTTAGATGATGGTTATGTGTTTAAGGGCGTTCCGCAGGCACTCAAGGTTCCGCGCTGATGCAAAGCCCATGTAAATGGAAGCTAAGCGATTAGCATATGAAAGCGGCGCGCCCAACAACACCTGCCGACATCCTTGGAGTTGATGGAAATAAAAGGTCATCAAAGCGGAGGATTACAAGGTGACCACCAAGGAAAAGCTAATTGTGATGAATAATGGAGAGCTATTGTCGGGTAATTAGCAATTAAAACGCTGCAATCGAGTGTAATAACGCGGTCCGTCTTCCGTGCCATATATTTGTAATTACGGAGCCTGGGAACCCGCCTCCCGAAGCCGCATAAATGGAGCGTTTTCTGACTTTGATGGAATCCTAACAGCTGTTGGTTAATTCAACACCTTGCTTTAGCATATCAAAGATCAAAGCGAAATTTATTTGCCTATTTATTATTTATTTTCACCTATTTCAGATCCAACAACTGCAGTATGGCAACTTTGCAAAGTTTTTCCCCCCATAGACCTCATACAGAAAGAACCTCTCCCCTACATGCTGGCAAGCTTCAACAGCATCCCTGGCCAACAGCAGAACCGGTGTGGTTTAGAAATGAAACGCAGTACGGTATAATCCGTCCACTTGACCCTGTCCGCTCTGAGCGCCAGTTTCTCACCGCCGGAGATCGGCGCCGACCTTTGGATCCGCCCCGCCCTGTGAAGCTGGTGTGTGTGTGCTAATGCAATCAAAAGAGAGGTTAGCGTCGCCGCCGATCAAGGCTGGTTAGCTTAAACCAATACAGACAGAACAGAAACCCCCCTGTCTCACGTTGGCCTCTCCCTTCCGCTCTTTGATTATGGGGAGAGAGAGAGGGAGAGAAAAAAACTTTTGATCATTCCCATTCAGCTTTTCTGTAATTTTTCTATTAAACAAGTATTTCCTTTTAGGTGTCATGGAGGGCGAAACTTGACGCCACCGGTGTTCTTTGTCACACCATGCGGCGAGATGTGAGAACAAGGGAGAGATAGAAAGCAAGAAGGGAGGAGAGGGGGGGGGGGGCAAAAGGAGTCAAGAGGAAGACAAACATTATTGCATTTTCCCCCCCAAAACGTTAAGAAAGAAGCGCGGCCCTTTTTTGAACGTGTACACAAGATGCTCACAAATTGCGAAGCCCCCCGGGGGTCAAGGAGAACGCGGGAGTAAGAAAATGGATTCCCAGGCACTAAAAAAAAAGCCACTTAAGCAACAAGAACGCGGCGATGATTTATTTTACAGTGCGCGCGGGGGTCAGCCCCTCCGTCGCTCGTTGTTGTCGGCGCGTCGCCTCTGACTCGGGGGGGCGCTCTGGAGAGGAGAGGGGGGGAGACGTCCTGACTGGGATGGTCAGAGGGTGATGATGGAGAGAAGGGTACCATGGAGGAGGATGGAGAGAGAAGAGATGGGAGACAGGGGGAGAGAGAGAGAGAGAGAGAGAGAGCGAGAGAGGGAGGGGGCGGGCGAGGATGACCTTGTACACTCAGTCAAAGCAACAAGGGGCGACTGAAGAGATGAGATGTGCTGCTCATATGCGTCGGCGCTAAAGAGAAGTCAAGCGCGGTTCATTCCAGCGTAGAGGAGAGACAGCTGGATTGATTTACTTTGGCAAATATACAGAATATACTTTTTGGCCGTTTTGCTGAGATATCGGCAATCACCGCTTTACCTATTTCCTCAAATGACTGGATATTCACAGTATTGAACGTTTCTGTAAATCTGTTCAACAGAGGAAGGATTTGAGACAATTACTCCATCACATAAAAGTCTGATTCAATGGTTCTGAGATCTTTGATAAAAAAGCAGAAGGATCATTTCTAGATGTCTGGAAATGTGAAGCGTCCTTTATGAAAATTCTTTCATCTTGAATACAAAAGCACCTTAAAGTCGAAGTGAACTGGAGGCGAATGCAATAGTGTGAGCGTCGGAGACTCAAACAAATCTTGTCTGAGATGACAGGGTTGAGAGGCGGACCACAAGCCGCACAATGCCGGGTGTCGATGATTTGATTTGACAATTCTGGGGACTGGCTTTGGCATTGGCCAATCATGGCGTGTTCCACCCCCAAATCGAGTGGGATTCAGCGTGTTGTCGTGCTACGCGAGTGGGATCCGCAGAGTACCAGGCAGCCAGCTGCTTCGTGCGGAGCGAGCGGACAATCCGATGCATGGGTGCTGCCCGCCCGCCTGGAATCTCCGAGGGGCGACCCCTGACAACCAGGCTCTCAAGCGCGCGCCTTTATCGCTATTGCTGTAAATACAATATTCCTGGAATGCGCGTTTTAACGAGCCAGTTACATTTCTTTGCATTCTTAGACATTACCGTTTTTGTTTTTTGTTCATGTTTCATACAATTGACCAAGTTAGTAGTTAGTTTATGGGATAGGAATTCTGACAGATGACAGGCACTAGGCGCCATTTTCTCTTTCTTTTGGAAGAGAAAATTATCCTGAAATGAAGATTTGATTGACAGCTGCCATGTCATGATATGATTGGTTGAAATGGGGTAGAAATTTGATAGTACTAGGTGACGTCAGCAAACTGTAGATTACTGTTATCAATGAAATCTTGAAAAATGAACTTTTGATGTGAAAAAGTGTGAAAAACTAAAGAAATTAGATTTTTGTTATTTTTTTTTTGCATACATTATTAAATAGGTGCACTGCATAGCCAGGTATGTGAAATAAAATAAAATAAAAGTCATTTTTGGGTTCAGCTCGACTTTAGTGTGTGTCTAGAAATGAGTAATTGGCCGCAAGTTATCAAAAACTTAAATGCGATATGGCTTGTGCAAATGTAGCGTTAGCCCTATTTTACATCGCCTTAGATGCATTTGACCTAGACGGATTCTTACAATTGAGCCTCATCCATTAAATCCAATGTCTCCGTCTCTTTCCTCTCAATGTTTTCTCGCCCTCCTAGCCACAGCAAATCTAAATGGTAATAACGCAGCATTTCAATATGATATTTCCACACACCCCTCGTCGCATATTGTTGGTTACCCCCCCCCCCCTCTCTTTGATGTACAGATGCAGCTTGGGGCCCCGCGGAGCCCCGGCCAGCGGCTCTGTCAGGATGCTAAATGGAGGGCCGTGAGTTTAAAAACTTAAAGAGGCAGTGAAATATTAGCCAATGTGTTGAGGAATGAGTGGCTGAGAGCCGCGGCGTGGCAGTGTTTAATGGTCGGACCCGGATGCATATAAGTTAGCCCAAGCATGAAGGGCAGCGGGACGCTCGCATGGGGGAAACGACGTCCCCCTCCCCATACCCCCATCCCTCCTCCTCCACACACACACGCACGTGCACACGCACGCACACACACACGCACACACACATGCATGCTCCCACTCTCACACCCCACCCACCCAGCTTTTAAGCAGGGAGCCCATCAGAAACTTGTCATTTCTCTCATTCACTCCGTCAGCCTTGAGACACAATGCAGACTTACCTCTGTGTTGTACACCCCATATATCAGGAAGATGAACAAGCCCTGCACACACAGAGAGAGAGAGGGAGAGAGAGAGAGAGAGAGAGAGAGAGAGAGGGGGGGGGGGAGGGGGGAGAAAGTTGTTAGTCTTTTTCTCTTTTATCCTCTGATATTAAAAAAGAAAGCATCAGAAGTGGAGCGTGCAGCGACATGTGCGGCTGTTTGCTTCGGTGCGTTTGCTATCGCAGCGCTGAGGTGGACCGCGGTGGAAAGAGGAGAGTGGGGAGAAGCGGCGCTAAGCTCAGGAGGACTTGAGAGAGTACAACTTCTCCAAACTGGGACACTTCTGGAAGGCTCAGCTTGCATCACCCCCCGCCCCACCACCACCTCCACCCCAATCAACCCCCCATCCCAGCCCCCCACTAACCCATCAAAGGCTCAAACCCAAGGTTTCATCCGGCTGTATCGAAATAGAAAATAGTTCAGTCTCAAGTGTCTGTGTTCAGTGTGTTCGCGGACACAGAAACATACAAATACACAGTGTGTGGGAGTAGCAGCACGCACACACACACGCACACACGCGCACACACACACACACACACACGCACACACGCACACACACACACACACAGAGGAATGGAGGAACTCAGGCCAAACGAGTGTATCAAGAGCCCGTTTGATACACCATGTCGTCGCGTCTGAACAGGCACTGGTGTGGCAATATAGTATAGATGGCAGTATAGATATTACTAGTAATGTTCTGTATCGGCTGTAGGTGTGAAAGATGCCAGTATAGATATTACTAGTAGTGCTTTTAAATGTCCATTTTATTCTCTTCTTTTATTCTTTTATTTTCCTGTCAACCATTTTATGTGAAGCA
Organism: Poromitra crassiceps; assembly: GCF_964638095.1. Taxonomy (NCBI): domain Eukaryota; kingdom Metazoa; phylum Chordata; class Actinopteri; order Beryciformes; family Melamphaidae; genus Poromitra; species Poromitra crassiceps. Next base: position 30,446,660 of record NC_139632.1, read on the forward strand.
CTTTGAATTGCCTCTGTGTATGAAATGTGCTATACAAATAAACTTGACTTGACTTGACTTGACTAGTAATGTTCTGTATCGACTGTAGGTGTGAAAGATGCCAGTATAGATATTACTAGTAATGTTCTGTATCGACTGTAGGTGTGAAAGATGCCAGTATAGATATTACTAGTAATGTTCTGTATTGACTGTAGGTGTGAAAGCCCTTGAAGCCCACAGGGCAGTGGTGTGGCCATTCAGCCTTATGGCAGTTTAGGCAATGTGTGTGGGTACCTCAACAACACGGCTCATCCTTTTCAACATGGAAAATGGTGCTAACCCTACCCTCCCACCACCACCACCCACATACCCCAAGCCACTCCCCCACCCACCCCTTGAATGAATGGGGAACTCTCTTCCGGGGCAAAGACGTCACGAAAAAGTCACGTGCCTGTTGAGCTCTATACAATACAACAGGCTGGAGCATGACTTCTATGAGGAAAATGTGGAATTACTCAGATGGTGAAATACAGTCAGAGAGATGGTGGGAGTCAGGCGGACGAACCTGCCCAGTTTATAAACTGCAGAGACTTCGACGGGCAAATGTCATTTCTGGGAGATGACAACAGCGGAATGTAACGGCTTGGCCACTTTTGCCAGTGCCAGTGCTACGACGGAACGACATGTCTTGTGTGAACAACACAAACTGCTACCATTACCAAAACACTCAATCTGGCACTTTAACCGATTTCATGTGAGAAAGGGGCTAAGAAGAATCATTGGGGGAAGGCCAAGAAAGAGAGAGATGGAGGGAGGAGACAATAATGGGAAAAAATGACACATAAAAGAAGATATTTCATGTTTACAGAACTCCACGACTAGTAGCCTGGCCTGAGAATGCCATGCCCTTGGACGCATAAAGGCTGCACTTTTGGTTGCAGAAAAACAGCTATTTTTCATTGCAGTCCATTGTGGCGTCCATTGTGGCGTCCGCTGAATGTACAAGCTGTGCGTTCACCTTCGGGGCCATAATGCAATCCTGCCGCCTCAATGGGAACGGTGAGGACAGCATTCGCCGAGCGCCGATTGAACCGTGCCACAATAGATGGACTGAGAAAAATGAAACGGGGGATAAAAATCCTATAAATTTCAAGGCTGATAGATAGATTCTTTGATAAGACAGCTTTATGTCAACGTAGGTCTGGCCCGGCACAAAGGGAAAACTTTCAGAACGGCTTCTAAAAGTACATCTCTCTCCTTTGGCTTGTCAGAGTGTCTGTGTTCCTCTCGTCTCTCGGCGAGGGTGAGGACGAGTCCCGAGGACAGGCAGGCGCGACCCGGGCGTAGCATCAATCAACAGCCAGTTTGGAGCATCCAATCTTTGCCAGAGGGAGCTCTCCATGCATCACCATTGACAACGTGATTTGGCGGCGGCTGTACGGAGTGACAGGCCCACGCTGGCGACCTCTAGGACCAGGCTGACCCTCAGCACATCCATCCTCTTTACACAGGCCATGCTGCTGCTCTCTGACACGGCCAAGACAACAGATCTAAGCAGGCCTCTCAAGCTGACTGTGCTGGGGCAAATAGATAGTTGGAGATTTAATGACAGACCGTTAAATAGAAGTCTTTAATGCACAGATTGGAGTTTTAGTTTTAGAGTTTTAACTGGGAGGAATAGTGTGATCCTCCCACGCGTCATGTTCTGCTCGGGAAACTCCTCACTGTCAGGTGAAAAGAAGTGGCTGGTGACTGCACATGTATCGGAGGAGGAATGTGCTAGTCTACAGATCGGCAGAGGAGGTGGAGCATCGACCGGGACAGCAGGGGGAATTGGCCAAGCATAAATTGCAGAAAACGGGAGCAAAATCTGAAAAAACGATCAAAGAAAGAAAATGTTATTTTATTGTTTGTATGACTTACAGGCCACTGTAGCAGCGGAGGACATGTGGGGTGAATGAGTGCGGGCTTCTGTCAGTAGTGTAGAGCGAGATTTCTTTTTAATCAATGTAGTGGTCGCTGCTACAGATCACTGTCATTTTAGAATGGCAATGTATTATTACAGATTATTAACTCATGGAAAAGTACTGCAAGTATACAAATACAGTAGTGTATTCACCTTATTCACCACGCCCACTTTTTCTCTCTTCCGCGTTCAACGCAAACGTATTTGTTCTTCCGGTTCATTGCTAGTTGCGAAGGCCACTAGTGGCTAATAATATTAGCCACTAGTTAGTTATGTTATATGGCAGTAAAATGCCACTGAATGACCAAATTGATATAACCGTTAACCATTTCGAGTAACACTGATTCCATACGGATCACCAGCGTTAGTTTGTTGTTTATAACGTGGCTATATTCATAACGTTTCTATCTCGGATGCGTTATTTCGAATCGCACATAGGTTACGCAACCTAACATAGGTGCGCAACCTAACGTCCACTCCACTAACGTCATCTTAAGAGCACAATATTCCTGGAATGCAAGTTTAACTAAACAGTTACATGTCCTCTGCATTCTACATAAAATTAAGATATTACGGGTTGTTTTATTTTGTATGTTACATACGTATTGGCCAAGATATGTTAGTTTATGGGGGAGTAATTTTGTCACTTTAGGAGCGGAGTGTGCGCAGCCATCTTGCCTGCAGAGTTTTTGGCAAGTCAAAACGGAAATACTATTACAAAATGACGTAATGCGGAAGCGTCCATGTGTGGGCAAAGAATAAGGTGAATAAGAAAAACTCCCTAATCCATACAGTGCTTCATTCTAAGAACAAGCGGAGTCTTTACTTACTTAGGTTAGTACACAGATTACAAGGCTGAAGTAAGGCCATTGTATGAAGGAAAATATGACCTGTTGTTAGAAATATTTCATTTCTAGCGTTGGCTGTTGCGAGCAACTGTGAGCCGCGCCGAGCAGAAGACCCAGCCTTACTATAGTAGTGAGATTTTACAACCTACCATGTTCAGATGTGAAACCACTTCCAAAAGTTTACCTTCAGAATTTATGTATGTACAGTTAGTGTTCAACATGCTAATGCTCTCAAACATACTCTCATCATATATTCTCACACACACACATATACACACACACACACACACACACACACACACACACACACACACACACACACACACACACACACACACACGTACAAACAATACCCAGAGACAGTGGGTGGTAATTTGCAACACATACCCTATTGTATTGCATTAGAATTGCAATTTCCAACTTATTGTTGCAATTTAATTATCATGTTTTTGATCATTCCTCTTATTTGTAATTAATCTTTTGTTGTGTAGTGAACAAAGTGGGGGAAACATACTGTGCACATTAGGAAAAATGATCCATTAGAATATAATTGAGTTAAAAATAAGTGGCATCACAACAATAATGATGGATTGTTTAAAATGTTAATTCATTAATATTCCCGCTAAAAAACAAACACAGTCGGGTGGAAAAATGGGGCGCATTATTTAAATGCATTGTGTGCTTTTCTAAACCTGGTCCTGTTTCTTTTGAACTCGGCGGCAAAATGCTACAAATTTATGCAAAGGATCGGCGCAGTTGCTTTCAAAGTATTGCTGTACATCAAACGGGGGGGGAGCATAAATTAATTAGCGGCCAGCTAATTAGGGAACAATTGTATGTTTAAAAAGTTAAAGCCAACAAACACAAAAAACATACATCACCCTAGAGAGATGCAGTGTGGGGCAATGCAAGAAAGAAAATAACATTTGTTAGAATAAACAGGGGCGTTGTTGCTCTGCTGGGGAAGAAGGGAGAGCAAGTCAGAGTTCGAGATCAATTCACTTACAGTAATGTCAATTCTATTCAGTCAGGATACTGCTGACTGTTTGTGATGTTAGCACGCCGCTGTAGCTAATTTAGCTGAATCTGCTGCTGCTGTCAATGGAACTCACTCTTCATAAGCGTAGGGGTGGACGATAATTCAATATTATCATTTATCGTCTTTGAGTGGAATCATATCGTTTTGATATGAAGATATTTTAGTATGGTGACATACATTTCTGCTTTAATGAAAAGGTATGGTAGGAATATTATTTGAAATGTTCAGTTTTGTTTTTTTACATCACACATAACATTATCATTCAGTTTAATGAGCTGAACATGAATTTGATTAACGTGATTTTACACACATGAACCATATCGTGATATTGAGAAAAATCCTTACGATTATCATGATACTGATCCCAAACCATATCGCCAAGCCCTACATAAGCGTATTAGCTAAATGTAACAATGTACCGGTAATGTCAAATTAGATCAATCAACCTTGACCCCAGACTTTGGTAACGCTTAACTGTACAAAGGCGCTGTTCCAGTACTGTATACATGTAAGTGTCTGCTCAATGCCTGGAAGGTGCACGCAAACGTAAATTCAATATTCTAAAATCTTTGAAAATCTTTTGCAAAATGAAAAGGTTCTTATATCCAGTCTATCTATGACGGCTCCATTACTATACATTACTACTATGTGAAGCGTAGTTTCAATCTACATTTTCAATGAAAGAGATGAATTCCCAGTCACTCACAGCACTGCAGCCATTGTTTGTTATATATAAGCATATTGCTGTACATTGAAGCTGAAGCTGAAGCTCTTCTCCAGTCTTGCAGTGAGTGAGCCGGTGGGGGTTCAGTGCCTTGCTCAAGGCCACTTCAGCAGGGCTCATGGCTGCTGATGGAGCCTTCAATTATGGTCATCATCTTGCTCTCAAAGCATGTCAGTGGTTAGAAATGACCAGCATATCACATTTAGATCTATTTTTTTTTACACTTAAAGTCATGTTAAACATTATTTGTATTGTATTGCAGATTTGATAAACCATGACGATGGATAAGACACTTTCCCCACAATTTCCACATTTTTGGTTGGTTCTTGTCTCTGTGGAGAAAGAGTATTAGGACCCCATATATCCCATACATAAGCCAAGTAACCCCCCCCCCCCACACACACACACACACACACACACACGCTCGTCTGTTTGGATTGAGAGTGAGCGCATTGTACTGGCAGCGTGAAGAAAAGCCCTATCTCCTCATTACTTTGTGACAAGAAGCAGAAATTCACTTTACTTTTTCATTTAGGGAGCCCACCTAGCCCACTTTATGGATGTGCCTGCCCCGAGACACACACACATGCGCGCACACACACACACACACACACACACACACACAGACACACGCCATCAGCCCCTACACCTTCCTTACTTCATAACAAATGGTTATAAATTTTCACAGATGACCAGTACCTCTATTTTTATCTCGCCCCCCCCCCCCAAATAAAAACACCCACACACACGTGAGCACACACACACACACACACACACACACACACACACACACACACACACACACACACACACACACACACACACACACACACACACACACACACACACACACACACACACACACACACACACACACACACCTCCCTGATGTGTAAAGTTAGGTAGCGAGGCGCCGGCAGGTAAAAATCTTACAAAACAGCAAATTGATGACATTGTCCTTGGGACCTGAAATTTCAATGTACTGAAATGAAAACTATGATTAAGGGGGGAGGCAGTGTCTTCGCAAGGAGAGACAGGAAACAGAAAGAGAGAGAGAGAGAGAGAGAGAGAGGCAGACAGACAGGCAGGCATAGAGAAAGAGGAGGGAGGGAGAGAGACAGAGAGAAAGAGGGAGGGAGAGAGAGAGACAGAAAGACAAAGAGGAAGGGAGAGAGGAAGGGAGAGAGAGAGATTGACAGAGCATCTTTGTGTCTCCTCACACCTCTGCTGGATATGGCTGCTGTCAGGTTAACACTCTGATTTGGCCCTTTTCCTTTTCATGCTTGAACTGAAAGGTGACATGTTCATCATGTGTTGAGTGAATTTCATGACCTTTGGGGGAGGGGGCATTGCATAAAGTAAAAAAAATAGTGAGGACAGTGAGTATTATTATTATTATTATACTGTTTTTGTTGTTGTTGTTGTTATTATTATTATTATCCCTCCAGCAACATCAGCTGGTGGACGTCATAGATGCAGATTGTGTGGTTCAGACTGAGGCCAGTTGAATTACTTCCTTGTTCATCAAGGATCAAGGAGACTTTATTTGTCACTTGCACAGAAATACAGAGTAAAACATGCAGTGAAATGAAATGGGATTTGTCTCCTACACTGTGCAAGAGGGGAACAACACAATAAAAGATACAGGACAGTAAAAGACAAAGTGCTATGCATAAAGTGCAATCCAGTATCGTACAGTATCCTGCAATAAATAAATAAACCTAATTAAAAAGGCAGTAGCCTACATAAGTTTAAAAAGGAACCTTAAAAATAAAATAATAACCCCTTCTTAGATTATTACCATAAGGAATTTGACGCAAGAACTTTAGATTAGTAGCCCCTAACAGCTCTACCCTACCCTCTTCCCACCCCCCTCTTGTTCTTTCCTTGTCTCTATTATTATTATTTTTTTGTTTGTTTGTTTTTTTACACTTGGTTGTCATTGCATCACAATTATTCAGGAGATTGTATACGTGTATGACATCATGCAACCTTGCACCTATTTTGTATTGTCTGTCTTCTACGGGGTTTGTTTTTTCTTGTTTGTATTGTTTAAAAACGAATAAAAACAATTTTTTCTGTCTTTGAAAATGTAGGTGCAATACCATTCCGGAAGTGTGGGGGGCATTAGTGAGTATACAGTGAGTAAACATTGAGTCGTTGTTCCGGGTTGCTCCAGATGAATGATTTTCGGTTTTTCAAAGACAGAAAAGTGGATTTTATGCAACAATTTGGAAGACGCACCTATATGTATTTAAAAGAAGAGGATGTTGGCCATCGGATAGCGTCTTCACTTCACGTGTTTGGCTCAGGTAAGGGTTGGTTTTTATACCTAGATGTGAGAGCGGCACGATTGTTTGATATTGTTTGATGGGAGATGCGTTGACGTTCGCCGGGAGCTAATGCTCAGTATGAGCGAGAAGCGCCCGGCTAGCGGGGTAAGGGCGGGACATACAGTAATAATGCAGTGAGGGATTATTTAAAGGTCTCAACCAATAGAGCTCAACCATCACGTGACCTTCCGTGAGGTCTCCCGGTCCGGAAGAGAATTCCCCATTAATTTTCTCCATAGACATTTAAAAAAAACTCCTTATTGATTGATTGATTGATTGATTATTTTATTTGGTCTCCCTTAGGAGAAACTTGTTGTGGACGACAAGCTCAAGCTGCAGCATACAGATAACAGTAGCAGTGATACATACAGGAACACCAGCCCATCACCATGGGCATCAACACATCTACTATAACATAAGATTTATCATGACAGTTATCATGACATGTGACATCATCCCCACACACACATTTAGCATCCACCCACATTCCCACCCTAGATGTGCCACTCACCCACACACACACATGCACAGTTGCGCACGCTCGCTCTCTCTCTCTCACACACACACACACACACACACAGGTCGCAAGTACAAAAAGTATCTGTAGTAGGCTACATGGTCCTCAGGTCCGTCTATCCTCTCTTAGCTGCTCATTAATAAGGTTAATTGATTGAGGGACAAACGAGTTTTTATAACGATTGTGCTTGCACAAAGGGACCCTGTACCTCCTTCCTGACTGTAAGAGCTCAAACTGGGAGTGCAGTACATGCGAGGGGTCATCTAGGATGTTGTTGGCCTGCCGAGTAGCAGACTGGACATATATGTCCTGGAGACCAGGGGGTGGGGGCTGCCCCATTACCTTCCCTGTTGTCTTGACCAGGTTAGATATTTGAGCTTTTGTCTTAACCGTTAGGTTTCCGAACCAGCTAGTTATTCCATAGCGCAGCACCGACTCAATGGTCGCTCTATAGAAAATCAACATAATATTTCTACTTACACCAAAGACTCTCAGACGCCGCAGAAAATGAAGGCGCTGATGAATCCTAGAGCAGATATTTGATACGTGCGTCTGCCAGTTAAGCATATTATCGATGTACACCCCTAGATATTTATAGGAGGAGACCTGGTTGATGTTCTGGCCATTGATGGAAAGAGGGCTGTGGTCTCCGATTGATCTAGTGACCATGATCAATTGATGGTTCCACTTCCCTACGTAGTTTATCTACAATGATCTTCTCCAATCCCTTCATTACATTAGAGGTTAGGGCCACTGGCCTATAGTCATTGTCCTCCTTGGGACACGGTTTTTTCGGGACCGGAATTATAATAGATTTTTTCCAGAGCTCTGGCACTTCAGTGTCTATTGAGAGCTGAAAGAGTGGGTGCCAGGCTGGTGTTAGTTCCTCAGCAAAGGTTTTTAGTAAAAAAGTAGACATATTGTCTGGTCCGGTAGCTTTGTTGACACACATTGACTTGAAAACCCGGGTAACAGAATCTACTGTAGATCAATTATCACTCTGTTGTTCAAATCATAATGTAGGTTGTCCAACACTTCGCTGCACTCCATAGACGTATCAACTTCAAAACGCATGTAGAAAACATTCAGTTCATTTGCCCTAGCTGTTTCATCATGAGCCGACAGGGGCTTTCTCTTAGAGTCCATGTTTGTCATGGCACGAATTGAGTCCCACAGTTTCTTCGTGTTAGAGTTGGACAGTGCCTGTTCTGCCCGTTCCTTATATTTCATCCGTGCTGCCCTTAGTTGCCTGTTGAGATCCTTCTGGGCTATTTTCAGGCCCGCGGTGTCTCCTAGTCTATGAGCAATTTTCTTCTTCCTTATATAATGAGTTTTAAGCCTGGAACCAAGCCAACCAGCGTACTGAATCGTGAGTTGTGAATTTTTTTTCCTTATGTTTTTTCCAATTTCCCCCCCGATTTTCTCCCCAATTGTACTTGGCCAATTTCTCCCCCGGTCACTGCTCCACCCTCTGCCGATCTGGGGAGAGCCGAGACTAGCACCATGCTTCCTCCGACACATGCGCAGTAGCCAGCCGCTTCTTTTCACCCGACAGCGGGAGCTTCAACGGTAGGACGTAGCACGTGAGAGGATCAACAAGCGCCCCGACCGACCAGAGGAGGTGCTAGTGCTGCGACCAGGACAAATACTCTCAATCCGGCTTCCCTCCCACAGACACCAGCCAATCGTGCCTGTATGGACGCCCGACCAAGCCGGAGGTAACACGAGGATACGAACCTGCGCCCCTCGCGTTGGTAGGCTACCGCTACACTACCCGGACGCCCGTGAGTGACCCTACATGACCAACATTTCACTTGGAGCAAAAAATAATAAAAAAAATGCTGCAAGTAAAATGTTTTATTTATTAACGCATTTATTGGCGTACAAGTTACATTTCCTGCTAGGACCAGTAAACGCCGTCATTGTCATCAAAGTGTAGTGAGCAGCTGACTACTGGCAGCCTGTCCACACTGCCTTAAAGGACAACATTATCTAATGCTACAAACTGCATATTCTAGGTGCCAGGGCATCCTGCTGGTTAGAGAGACCGTCCCATAACTGTAAGGTCTCGGGTTCGAGCCACACCCAAAATGAAAAGTCCATCTTTGTCAAAGGACAGCGAACGCCTCTCCTGCTCCTCTGGTGAACTCTGATGTCTGTGACTGAAGTGTGTTTAAAGATTAGCTGGCAGATTGGTGAAGTGTAGCAGGGAGACAACTGGAGTTCAAGCCCCCTGAGTCAGTAAACATCCACCCTGCTGAAGTGCCATTGAGCAAGGCTGCAGTTCATGACCTCTGACCTCCATGTTGTTGTGTAAAAAAAAAAAAAGCGAAAAAGTTCCTAAAATTCCCTGTTTGTTGACATCATAGCCAGGCCAAATAGCATTTTCAAATACTTGTTAGCATTTCTTTTTACCACCTTAGAGTATCAGAGGAGTGGAGTTTCTTGCATTGTGATCATTCAGATGTTCAGTGTTTTAGGCGAGTCATTCACAGAAACGTGGACTAAATTGACTTTCCTACGATTGTCTTCAAGTTTCTGTCACACTTTGAATTGTTTATGCCCTCAACTCTGTGTATCTGTCACTTAAGCAAGGCTAAAATAAACTGTACAAAAGTATTTGCAAATACGGTTTCAGATGTGGTTTACATAGTATGTTGAACTGAATTTGAGTGAAAACAGGGTGAACTGTTGCAGGTACGAGTACAAACTCTTGGGACTTTTATGAAAGCCAGATAATGGAAGTCACTTTCTGACAGATACTCTGGAGGTTTTAGCATCTTAGAGAAGTTCACTGACCTCTTGGTACAGATCTACTGGGCCCATCTCTCTGAAAACTCAAAACGACAGCTTACACACACAGAATGAGGAAAAAACCCAATGGTGTTGCACAATGTCAAAACTTAAACCTGTTTGGACAGGTCTAACCTTGCATCAACAATCCAAATCTACATTTAAACACAGGGACACTTTTCACACATGAAGCTCTATTGTGCAGGCTAATTTCTGCAAAACCACACACTTTTTCCCCCGGAGAAATTCAGCCACTGCAATTGCGCAATCTCAAAAATGATAGTGAGCGTAACATGTCAATTTAAGTTACATGGACACTTTTCACAAATTAAGTTGCTTTAAGCCAACTACTGAAACTAAAACAAGTCTTAACTCTGTAACAACAAGCCAAATCTAAAGTGAAACACACGCACAGAGACACTTTTCATAAATGAGATAGCTGTATTGGGGCTAATAGTTTCGTCGCAGCAGTTGTAAACCGCAGGCTCCACACACACGTTTTCAGAGCTGCAGGCACTGCCGTTGCTCCGTGCCAAAAATGATATATACTTGTCTAACCCTGCGTCAAAAATCAAAACACACAGAGATACTTTTCACAAATGACGTAGTTCTATTGGGCCGACTGCGTTCTCTAAAGCAGCCGACGACCGCAGCCTCCACACACTTAAAAGAGAGAATTCCAGGCTTCGGTGTCGCGCGGTGTCAAAAACGAGCGCTATTTGAAGAACGAGCCCGAAGCCCACGTCAAAAATCCCAGGCCAAATTCAAACACACAGAGACACTTTTCACAAATAGAGCGATCTGCATCCCCGCTGCCCTCGCACCTGGCAATCATTACGCAAATGAGAGACAGAAGAGGTTAAAACGCTGCGATGGGGGGAAAAAGAGAAGAAATTCACACTTCTGCGCTGGGACTTGCTAATGTCTCTGACCCCTCCGCGCAAAAACAGTTTAATTAACTTGTATACATAACTTTCACTTTAACCGCTCACGGCCTGTCAAATCAAAGTGTCCGTCAGGGCTGCGGCGCAGGGAGTTGATGCTTTGCAGGTCCTCGGTTCACATCCAGCTCTGTGTAGCCGCTCCAGCTGGCCGGAGAGGCTGGCAGAGAGACACACAGGCAGACACACAGGTAGGCTAGACGGAGAGGCTGGCAGAGAGACACACAGGCAGACACACAGGTAGGCTAGACGGAGAGGCTGGCAGAGAGACACACAGGCAGACACACAGGTAGGCTAGACGGAGAGGCTGGCAGAGAGACACACAGGCAGACACACAGGTAGGCTAGATGGGCAGAGAGACACACAGGCAGACACACAGGTAGGCTAGACGGGCAGAGAGACACACAGGCAGACACACAGGTAGGCTAGACGGGCAGAGACACACAGGCAGACAGACAGGTAGGCTAGACGGGCAGAGAGACACACAGGCAGACAGACAGGTAGGCTAGACGGGCAGAGAGACACAGGCAGACAGACAGGTAGGCTAGACGGGCAGAGAGACACACAGGCAGACAGACAGGTAGGCTAGACGGGCAGAGACACACAGGCAGTGCAATAAGGGGGACACAATTTTTTTTTTTTTTTTTTCATGTTTTTTTTTTTTTTTTTTTTTTTTTGAAAAATTGACGTTTTTATGGACGTTTGGATGATTTTTAGCCATATTTAGATGAATATCTCATTTTAAATTAACATTAGGATTATACTGTAGTGATGTAATTATTCAGTATTTTTCCTTTTCTCACTCACTTGGTGACCTGCTCTCCCTTTAGGTCATTTTATAATTACACTACAACAGACAGCAACACAGGCAGAAACACTGAACTTATTATTATTATTATTATTATCACTTCGAAACACAGTGCAAAACTTGTCATCTCAACACAAAAATAAAATAACAATAACCGTATACGATTATAGCAGCAGCCAATGACAGTGAGTGCAGTACAGAGTCCAGGTCTGTCTGTCTCTCAGGTGTAATAATCCCACAATGATCACGGCTTTAACAAGCATCACAGGCAGTGTAAACAGTGTAAAGTGGGCTCTAAGCGTCAGGGGCAGTTGCCCCCTCAGATTTAAAAAAAAAAAAAAAAAAAAAAAAAAAAAAATTTTTTAGGGGGACCAAATTTTAAGGGGGACAAAATGTCCCCATGTCCCCCTTGTTCCGGTGCCAGTGGCAGAGACACACAGGCAGGCAGACAGACAGACAGACAGACAGGTAGGCTAGACGGGCAGAGACACACAGGCAGGCAGACAGGTAGGCTAGACGGGCAGAGACACACAGGCAGGCAGACAGACAGGTAGGCTAGACGGGCAGAGACACACAGGCAGACACACAGGTAGGCTAGACGGGCAGGCAGCCACTCTGACGTGGGTAGATGCACCGCTCAGAAGAGCCCGGATGAGCTTTTATGAAGCCCAGCAAGAGGGACAGCAGACAGAACTGTGCTGCTATGGTACTGTAGTGTGTATGGTACTGTAGTGTGTGGAAAGTTATGCAAAGAAGAGAATTAGGAAATGAAGAGGAAAAATGCTGAGGTTCTCATTGACGAACAGCGACTATGTTTACATGGATTGCAATATTCCTCTATTAACCTGATTACTGTACTTACTGGGGTCCGACACTTAAATTATATAGTACATAACATGTACAATATATACATACAACATAATATGGACATATCAAGATGAAACAACTAGGGATGCAACGATTATAAATTTTGATGTACGATTATAGTCTGAGAAAAAACCACGATTATCACGGTTTCACGATTATTGTTATGGACGTATAAAAATCACATGAGCATTCTCTAAATAGAGGTTTTATTGTATTTCCCCCACAATCTTAACAGTTGCTGCCTTCCGGAATACTAATGCACGATATGGATTTTTACAGCCGATAGTATAGGCCTACGCTAACCGATAAATATTCTCCTGGCCAATAACCGATACGTTAAACATACTATTGTTACTTTTTTCACATTTTTGTATTTAAAAAAATAAGTTCTTAACCTGTATTTTATGCACACCTGGGATTAAAAAAAGAAGAAAGGGCAGATGTAGTGAGCAAAGATGGATGATTTAATATTCCATGGCTCTGACCTAATCAAATCTAACTGACATCACTATTGTGAACATAAAACAAACAACATTTCTGATATAATATATATAATATATATATATATATAATACAAAAAATATTTTATTATTATTTTATAGAAGCGAAAGCCTATAGCTGCTTAGTCTGCAGAAAAAAACACAAAAGGCATAGTAACTTAGACTCTTATTGGCATGTTACTGGCAACTAAATGTGCCGTCTGAAATGAATTTTGCATTGGGGTCAGTTCTATTGAAGTGATGATGGGGCAGGCATGGAAAGCCTCACTATAAGCCATCATGTGTCGTTTCACTTTTTACTGGAAAATGCTCCCTCTGGATTAAAGAAAGGACACTCTGTGGTGTTGACTGGTGTTTGTTATGTAAATGTGCGCATTTGTTTTCCTTGTCTCAGTCAGATCATGACTGCCAAGCAGCTAGCTACGTTAGCTTCACGTTATTAGGCCTACATGTAACGTTAGCGGGTTGCTTTTGGAGTTGACACAAACCCTTGATGTTTCTTTTCGTGTAAAGCATGATGTTCTCTATGGTTTAGGCAAGCGCTGGGAGCATGAAGTGCTTTAAATGCGGGGATGTTTGGTCACAACGAGCTTGAGGAACTATGTACGCTAGGCTATGGCCAGCTAGCTAACATTAGCCACAACAGCTAACGTTAACGTCAATGACTGTATGTTAACGCTAAACAAATCCGCTGCCTCTTCCCCACGTTTGGTTTAACGTAACACCAGCTCAGACTTTCCCCTAATCTCAGAAACCTTGCGGGACATGTATTGCAACATTTATGTTGGGCTGGCATCCATGGCTAGGCTACAGACTGGCTACTACTGGGAGACATGGCAGCTGCCTGTGTTTGGTGCCTCCGCTAAATAGTCCGTGCGGAAACGAAGCGAGAGAGACAGGTTCCTCTCCTTCCAGCGCCGTCTGCGCCGCATGGGAGTTTAAACTGACGGACTGTTGTGAAACAAAACACTCGGTGTAGCGGAGCCTCTGCGGTTATATAACCGTGACGTTTTAAATCGCGGTTAATAGTCAAACCGGTTAACCCCTGCATCCCTAGAAACAACACAACAGTGTTGAGACGTAGGAGTATTCCGATCTTAGCCGCATTATTGAAGTGCATCGTAGACATGTACACCTTAATGGCACTATGACGCCCTATCTGAGTTTTCACGTATGGTAGTCCAACTGCTTTACGACACATGATCTAGCTTCCAGCCAGTGTTTTGCACAACTTGTTTGCAGAAGAAAAGATGGCTGCCACCAGTAAAAAGAAGTCCCAACATGTTGTCCTTAAGACGGTAGAAACATAAGAGAAAGGGTTTCACGTTAAATTCAGGGGGTAAATCTGACGTAGGACATGGGGACATGTCGGACACGGGGACGTCAGACTATGCTCTGTAAAATGTAAACGGGAATACGGATGGAATATTCTATAAGCAACTTATGTAAACATCTTTTTTTTTTTTATCACTTTATTTCTCAGTTTTCACAGAAACACAAGGATATCACAAAATACAGTATGAAAACTCTTTTTCTTTTTCTTTTTCCCTCCCTCCCTCCCTCCCTCCCATCCCATGGGGACTGACAAAAAAAAAAAAAAAAAAAAAAAAAAAAAAAAAACAACAACAGATAAACAAAAACAAAAAGTGCGTACAGTTATTTGGCTCATAGTAAACTACTTTTTCTCTGCTGTAATTAGACACTGTTCTCTTACAATTGGTCAATAATATATTTAATAAAGGGTTGCCATATGCTATTGAAATTATACTTAGGCCCTCGTACAGCCAATCTAATCTTTTCTAGTTTCAAAAATTGTAATGTATCTCTGATCCAGTGTTTAAAAGAAGGAGGGGCAGCCTGCTTCCAATTTAATAAAATGAGTCTCCTGGCTAAGAGTGTGACAAAAGCAATACAGTTGGATTGTGCCTTGGGGAGGTGATCGTCCTCACACTGGATGCCAAAGATGGCTGTTAAAGGATTTGGGTCTATTGGTCTGTCAAATATGTTAGACAGGGCTTCAAAAATGGAGGACCAGTAACCTGAGAGCTGTGGACAAAACCAAAATGTATGAGCTAGTGTCGCAGGCGAGATCTTACACCTATTACAAGTATTATCAACTAACGGATACATCTTTGAGAGTCGGGCTTTAGACAGATGCAGCCTGTGTACCACCTTGAATTGAATTAGGCCGTGCCTGGCACAAATCGATGAGGAGTGTATTCTTGAGAATATGTCTGACCATTCAGTATCCGTGAATTGTACACTCAGATCAGCCTGCCACGCCTCTCTCAATACATCAAGAGATGTTGTCTGCATAGAGGAAAGTTTATTATACATAACGGATATAATGCCTTTGAGAGATGGTACCACTGAAAATAAATCATCAATAGGTTGCGGTTCAGGAATTGTGGGAAATGAACCTGTGTGTCTACGGGCCCAATCCCGGGCCTGTAAATAACTGAAAAAATGTGTTCTTGGTATATTAAATTTAGCTCTTAATTGATCAAACGAGGCAAAAATATCCGTCATGTACAAATCTTTGAATGTGATAATACCCCTCTAACTTATGTAAACATCTTAATCGAAATAATGATTGTCTTATTTAGATTAAGGTCAATAGTCCGATTATTGCACTCCGTGTAAACATTGCCATTGTCAGGTTTGAAGAACAACCGTATGAGGCAAGAAAGTAAAACAACTCGTGAAAAATAGCTACCAAAATTGAACATTTGGGTGTTTTCCCCCCCATGTGACAGCAGCAATAATACAGTATTCTCCTAATCTAGTAATGAGTTCAAACTAATGTCTGAATGCAGCGGTGGCCATCACAGCGACAACACCGTCTCTACAGATATGTATCATCGTTATCGCTATCGTTATCGTTATGTATCATCGCTGCTCACATCCTTGGAGTGATTGCCGGGTGCATTATTTGTGCAAAGTGAAGAACAGCGATGCATCTTGGGGCATAAGTGGCCTATCAGTGGCCTTATGAAAACTGATGACCGCACGCGCAAATAAAAACCAGCGCCTCTCAATGCTGCCAACTGGAAGGTCTCAAAGATGCTCAAAGGGAGGGATTCCCATACTTTTCGTCTCCGTTTTCTTCCTCATTTACAGCCAATACTGGTATATCCCAAAGTTTACCTCATTGTTAAAAAAAAAAAAAAAAAAATACAGGCATTTTCACGTTTCCGTGTTTTAAAGCATTTGAAGAAATGGACCAGCTATAAGTGTGCAATTGTGTCATGAAATAGTATTCTCTCACAATAACACATTCTCTAAGGAGAGCTATTAGGACTCTCTCTCTCTATCTCTCTCTCTCTCTCTCTCTCTCTCTCTCACACACACACACAGTCTGTCACGTTGAGGAGGGGACCCCCAGGCCAGCCAACCCTACAGAGTGTAGAGCTGCTAGGGACGTAAGCTGAGAGCGTACACACACACACACACACACACACACACACACACACACACACAGCGCGGAGGCCGTGCGGCAGGCAGTGGCAGCAGTACTGGAGTGTGATGGCTCAGGAGAGGAGGAGAGTTATTAGCTTAGCCCTGAACCACCTACTTAATATAGGGGCCGGCGCTGATGGCTAACAGAGCCTGGCAGAGGTGACAGCTTTTGGCCCTGCTTGAGGAAATCCAATTGAAAAGCAGCCAAGAGGAACAACAAGCCCGAAACAGATGTTGCTCGCTACCACCGGCGCAACGGGGGTACATACACAAGCCGGCGGCAGCAAGCCACGATGGCGAAACTGACACACACACACACACACACACACACACACACACACACACACACACACACACACACACACACACACACACACAAAACAGAACTGCACAACAGGCACATGTGCACATGCAACATCATGCACATATGCGTATAAATAAATGTATTATGTATACGGCCACCTGGTGGCCCACCTGGTGGCCCACCTGGTGACACACCTGGTGACACACCTGGTGACACACCTGGTGGCCCACCAGGTGGCCCACCTGGTGACACACCTGGTGGCTCACCTGGTGGCTCACCTGGTAGCGCGTGTACATAAAGGGTAGTCCTTCCGGCGGCCGGCCAGGGTTCGAATCCGACCCGTGGCCCTTTGACGCATGTCATCCCCTCTTTCTACCTCCATACCTACCTTTACTGTCTGCAGAATTAGCCACAACAAAAACGGCATTACATGCTAGTTTGAAAACTGAATTACATTTATTTATTTACTTATTAAAGAATCTTGTCAAATAAACGCAAAAATGCCCATAAAAATAATTAATTAATTCATTAATTAATGAATAATAATACTATAATAATAATACTGTAATAATAATAATAATAATAATAATAATAGATGTATGTTACACCGTTTAAAAAACTAGCGTGTAATGTCATCATCATCATCATCATCATCATCATCATACATAATCAAACATCATCATAGATATCAAACATCATAGGCTACAAAGGATCCATAAACTCATCAATCCATGGTTACTGAGACATGTTTTTCTTGTTGGGACTCAGCTCTGCCCCAAGTGGAATAAAGACAAAAAGAAAAAGAAATCAGGGGAGAGTAGCCCATTGAAAGGGCAGTTTAGAGGCCTGTTAAAAACATGTATATTGAGCGGTGAGATCAGAACAAAACACTTTCCTCCTGAGAATACACCCACCCATGCCTCCACCCATCCACCCATGCCTCCACCCATCCACTCTGCCTCCACCCATCCATTCATCCACTCATCCACCCTTCTTTTCACCGCCCCAATGAAAACACAGCACGCAGGCCCTCAAATCATTACAGCCTCTTGCTCCGATATTAATTGAGTTTGGCGAGGCTGGCCATGCCTCAGTCATAATAACATTCTTTTATTTTTTTCTATTACCGCTGCTGCCACATAGAGAGAGAGAGAGAGAGAGAGGGGGGGGTGGAGGAGGAGAGGAAAACATGGGCTAAAATCAATTGTGACATATCTTTATTGCCAGTCGATGACAAATGACGGCACATTTGCCACGGCTCTGGCATTGTGTCAGCGTGCGTCGTATCGATTTTACATCAGACGGACAAACGTTATTGATGAAGCGCTCTGGTAACAGATGAGCGCTCTCTTTTACTTGTTTTAACGTTTAAATAAACCCGAGTGACGGGGACCGGGGGGGGAGGGGGGGTGTGATAGTGTTGCCTACAGGCGCTTTCTATTCGCCAATAGCTGTGATTTTTTTTCTTCTTCCAATCGACGTCGACTTACAAACTTAATTTCCGAGGCGTTTACACAAACCGGGCCTGTTGTGAGAACGCAGTGTGGGAGAGTGCGTAAGTATACCCTGAAATTGATCACACTGCACACATGTGGTAATGCAATGGGGGGGGGGGGGGGGGCAGAGGGGTGAGAGAGAGAGAGAGAGAGAGAGAGAGAGGGTGAACTGTAAACAAACTAGCTTTTAAACAAGACAATTTGGGGTTTGCGTGCCTCCGGCGCCAAGCAAAACACAGCCGCGGAAAACTGATACAAACTTTTAACACATGGGTCAAAGCAGGAAGCTTTGAACTGGCGAGGGGGAAAGAGCGCCTCCAGTGCCAGAGAGCTGTTTAATTAAAAATACTTAGGTATCCAACGTATCCAACGGGCCTTTCTGGGGCGCCCCCTTGTCAAATTGCATGTGATCCCGCTGTCAATCTCCCAGGCTGTTCTAATTGCATAGTTTTCCACTGACAGGGGGGGGGGATGTTCGGGTGTTGGAAGAGCTCGAGTCCTGAGAAACAGCAGCTGGGGACTGGGTTTGGTTTTTAGGAATTGTACGCATGGACACACACACACACACACACACACACACACACACACACACACACACACACACACACACACACACACACACACACACACACACAGTACACAAGGCTTGGGATAATAACATTGGCCAAGTATGTATATACACACACACACACACACACACACACACACACACACACACACACACACACACACACACACAGACAGAGTGACAGACACAGAGCGACACATGTATACAAATGCCAAACAACATGCAGACATACATGCATTGTGTCTCCCCACCAAGTGGCAACCTCCGGCGATGATAAACGAAGCGGACACGGAAGTGGAAAAATCTGTAGTTCCTCGAATGGCCACTTGAGGCTGGCTGCAAAAGCGAGTCATTCCCCCATTCACCTTCATGTTAAAATGCCCAAATTTACAGGAAGAATTAACATGGATGGTCCAAAAACTCGGTTGGTTATAGCTAATTTCACTGTTCATGACAACTGTACAGGCGGCAGATTTGTATATAACTCATCTGTTTATACAGTCTATGGCTGCAAAAAGAAGTCAGATTGTATGGAAGTCAATAGTCAACAGTAAACACTTTCCTAATGAGTTTATGGTCTCAAACACTAGTTTCAAGTCTTCTTCAATACAGCAGGATGTTCATTTTGTAAATTATGGTCCCATCTTGAGTAAAATAGACGATAAAGCAGACTATGTTTTGGAGGCGTGACAGGTCGCAGGCGTGACAGGTCACACGCACACACGCGCACGCACGCACACACACACACACACACACACACACACACACACACACACACACACACACACACACACACACACACACACACACACACACACACACACACAGAGTTGTGAGTGAATACAGTGGATCTGGTTGAATCGGTTCCTGTAGCCTCCTGAAGTTTGAATACTAGTATAAATAGGCGATCCTGCACAGAGTAGCTTCCATTTCACACTATGTAAACGCAGGCAGAGCCTTCGCTGACCATTTCTCTCTGTGCACGCGTCCTTAACCAACAGAAATAAATAGACTGAAGCGTTTTGAATAGACACGCTCTTCTCTTTCTGCCCAGGGAACAATGCACTGTTTGCCCTTGGGCCGTCCTTTATGGGCTCACGTGTCCAGGTATTCATATACATACATTTGTAGGCATTGAATAAGAATGTAAACTCGGCTGAAACGCACACACACACACGCACGCGCACGCGCGCGCACACACACACACACACACACACACACACACACACACACACACACACACACACACACACACACACAGAGACACACACACACACACACACACACACACACACACACAGAGACACACACACAGTGGTGTTTTTGTGCAGAAGAACATCACAGTCTGACAAACACTGTGCAGCAGTGGCCTTGAACAATAATGACAAACGGGCCCAATATGCAAAGTGTGAACAAGTTGTGTTTGGGCTCAAAGCAGGAAGAGTTTGTTCCACAAACGCCTTCGCTCGCCCCCAGCTGAGAGCTGGGGTTAATGGCATGTGCCGAGAGAGAGAGAGAGAGAAAGAGAGAGTGTGTGTGTGCGCGCGCGTGTGTGTCTGTGTGAGAGAGAGTGTGTGTGTGTGAGAGAGAGAGAGTGTGTGTGTGTGTGTGTGTGAGAGTGTGTGTGTGCATTTCTGTGTATTTCTACCGGTAATTGTAAAGTGTCTGTTTCCGTACATGCAAAAGTGTGTCACACCGTGCATGTGTGTTTCTGGTGAAAGTGTTGTATGGGCTTGTGTGTTTGTGTTGGCACGTGTGTGACTGTGTGTGTAGGTGTCTGTGTGTGTCTCTGTGACTTTGTGTGGTTTTTGGTGGGTGTCTGTGCATACATCTCTGTGTCTGCCTTTGTGTGTGTGTGTGTGTGTGTGTGTGTGTGTGTGCGTGCGTGTGTGCGTGTGCGTGTGTGTGTGTGTGTGCGTGCGTGTCGTGTGTGTGTGTGTGTGTGTGTGTGTGTGTGCGTGCGTGCGTGCGTGTGTGCGTGTGTGTGTGTGCGTGCGTGCGTGCGTGCGTGTGTGCGTGTGCGTGTGCGTGTGTGTGTGTGCGTGCGTGTCGTGTGTGTGCGTGTCTCCGTGCGTGTGCGTGCGTGTCGTGTGTGTGTGCGTGCGTGTCGTGTGTGTCAGCCCCAGTGCTGCAGCAGGCAGGGTGTATCCATCATGATAAACCGGCAGACTCGGCAACTGTCACATGCAATCACACTTCACTACGGTCCGCAGGACTTCAAAGTGAAAACGAATGGTAGTTCATCGACATGAAGACTTCATATATCTTCGTTTTTCCTCTCTCTCTCTCTCTCTCTCGCTCTCTCTCTCTCTTTTTTTTGGAAGGGACTTGTCTCTTTTCTCCCAGCCCCTTTTTTGTGTCTGTGATGCATGGTTTTTGAGCACAGACAAAAAAGAAATCTCCTCGATGCTATCCATCACTTTTTATCAGCTCACTCAGAGATTTAAAAAAGTAACTCATGGACAATCAGTCAAATTTGACAATTTTAATGGCGAAAATGAGTTGGCATAAAAGGATTTGCAAGATTTAGGTTCAACATTCACGTGTTTTCAATCACGGTTCACAATTTCAACAAGAAAAAGAAAAAAGAATCCAGTCGAAAAATACTAAGAATCTTTCAAGTACTGATAAGTATTGATACGTATTGGGAAAGCGATATTGTTTTTTGTGTATGTTGACTTGTTTGTACTGTAGACTGGGGAGAGACATGGAGACACAACATCTATACTATTTTTGGAGTTTGTGGTAGACAAATATTTTACAGACAAAATTTTACAGCCAAAATTTTTGACTGCAATTTTTGCTACATCATTTCTTTTTCAAAGTATTTTGATCACTAATACATAAATTTACAGGGGCAAAAATCTACTTCAAATGAGTGTAAACATGTTTTCGCCATACAGGGCAAATTTGAACCAAACTAGAAATATTGCACGCTCATTTTTAGCGTGCCTCGCGCGCTCGCCTGCGCAACTGTTGAGCAATTGTGCGCCGCCGCGGAACCCGCCCGCCTTATTACGGTAGTGAGATTTGCTGTGTCCATTAGCTTACAGTATTTCTGTTTCATCATCATTTGCATTCAAATGCTTTGATGGATACGCAGACATTGGGAGCAAAATCTCTCAGGATTAAAACGTCCACATGGCCTCTAGCTGTAATGGGACGTGGCGAGTGTTAAATGTGATAATCATCAAATTTGTAAGCGCCAGCGAGCCAAACGAGCTGTGGTAATGCCACGCTGCAGCTCGCTCACACCGCGCCTTTAATCTAATAATCACTCTGAAATGACACTGGGCCTGTAAGACACAGTGGAGACTAGGCTCTCTCTCTCGCTCGCTCTCCGAGGCGTTTGATTGGCACATGCTTTCACTTAATGAGGGATAATTACTAAGAAAAACAAGTGGGGAGAGCACATCTGCTCAGTGTAAAGAGAAGTCCAGGCCTGGTGCAGTCTGTCAGGGAGGGCTTTTAGGGTGTGTGTGTGAATGTGTGTGAATGTGTGTGAATGTGCTCTACCCTCCCAGTGCAACACAAGCCCCCCTCCACCCTCCACCCTCCCCCCTCCACCCTCCCCCCTCCACCCTCCACCCTCCACCCTCCCCCCTCCACCCTCCACCCTCCACCCTCCACCCTCCACCCTCCCCCCTCCACCCTCCACCCTCCACCCTCCACCCTCCACCCTCCACCCCGTCCCGTCCCGTCCCGACAAGAAGCAGTTTAATAGGAATCAGCATGTGGCTGTAAACACTGGGCGGAGAGTGTGTGTTGTGTATGTGTGTGTGTGTGTTGTGTATGGATGTGTGTGTGTTGACGTTGACGCGTAGGAAATGGTCGCGGGGGTATCTGTCGGGGGGACAAGCCGGGGGCCGCGGCAGGAAGGGCAAGAGGCCGCAGGGGGGAGGTGGGGGGCATCGACATCCCAATCAGCGTCCGACCGCCGTTGTTCTCCGGCTCCCATCGCCACTGCTTTGTTTACTTTCACACAATGCTGGTACCAGCGGTGAACAGGTAGGCCTCCCCCAGAACACACACACACACACACACACACACACGCTTCCACACTCGCCACACACACACACACACACACACACACACACTCGCCCATAAATCACCTCTGCGGGGGATTTACATTGGGCTGGATGGCTTGTTAATGAGCGGCGCTTGTTTACAGATTGTTGTCTTGATTGGAGTCTAGACTGCAGCTCGTAAATCCACGTTTTAAAGAGGCCCTATTGTAGAAACTGACTGCTGTTTATATTTGTTCAGGATCAATCAAAGATCAAAGATGTTTGATGAAGACAATGTTAAAATGTTGGTTTTGTGTGAGTGACTGAATGTTAAGTGATCACATTTTCAACACCTATTTTACAGGTAGTTTCAGAGCAGCAAACACATCACAACTGGACTTGAGCGTGATTGGCTCACATCACTAAACTAGCCAACGATCGGCCAATCAGGGTCCAGTATGGTGACTGTTCTGCTGTTCTGCCCATGACGATTTGGTCTTCAAATTCATTCAGTAAATAAATAAATGCCCTTTTAATTATTTATTTTTCAAAACCAGTATTCTGAAAAAAGAGGTTCACCAAGCAATTGCTTTCATTTGTTTGTCTCATGTTGACCTGCAGCCAGTGCATGTTAAATTAAACTGCACTACCTCTCTGATTCGCTAATAGCCAAATTGTAAGCCAATCAACCAATTTATAAATCTCTTGACTCCACAAAAAGTAGCAGTACACAATTAAGCTTTCCATCTGATGAAACGATGACTTACAAAGAGAAGAAAGACAGAGAGACAGCGCAGTTTATTTGGTTTAACCCTGACGCGGGGGAAAGCAAATAGCTCACGCCTAAATTGGCACCCACATTTGACAGCCTTTTAACCCCCCCCCACCCACACACACAGACACACACAGACACACACACACACACACACACACACACACACACACACACGGAGAACGAAGGGCTTTCTGCTTTCTTGCCCTGTGCTGACCCAGTTCTCACTAATTACCCGCAAAGTAGACATCAAAGCCGGGGCAAATCTACAGATCTGCTGCAACGTGGCAGGGATCAAGAGTACCAGGACTATCCCCTAACCTAGCCACCACCCAGCCGTCACTGGTGTGTGTGTGTGTGTGTGTGTGTGTGTGTGTGTGTGTGTGTGTGTGTGTGTGTGTGCGTGTGACGCGCTGTCAAGCCCAGAGAAAAGACAAGGCGGTGAACTTATAAATAGAACGGTCATTGTTTCGACATGGGTAATTTTGGGTGTCTCGAAGAGTCGTTGCCTGACACCCTTGGCTGTGGGCGGGATGGGGGTGAGGGTGGGGGGGGGTTATGAAGTCAGAGTCAGCTGATTGGGTGACCTGCCTCTTTGACACACACACACACAAACACACACACATAAAATAATACACACAGACACACATAAGAACATGTATCCATTGCATTGATGAAAACACAAAAACAGACTTACAAAGTAATGCATGCACACACTTCTCTCTCTCGCTCTCTCACACACACACACACACACACACACACACACACACACTCGCAGGTCTTCTGCCAGCCGGGGGCAGGGTAGGGCCGGGGCAGAGATCCCCTGGTTTGCTTT
This sequence comes from Poromitra crassiceps, assembly GCF_964638095.1. NCBI lineage: Eukaryota > Metazoa > Chordata > Actinopteri > Beryciformes > Melamphaidae > Poromitra > Poromitra crassiceps. The sequence continues at coordinate 30,471,416 of NC_139632.1, forward strand.
CTTATGACACAGGCTATTACTAAATTGAGCTGGCAGGTAATTCTAAAGCAAATAAATGCCAGCAGGCTTAACACAAGGAGAGGTCTTGGGGGTGGAGGAGTGAGCAATGACAGGAATTCTCTGGCCTCTCCTGACAGGAAGCCTATTCTTCTCCGGGCTTTATTTTCCCAGGCCGGCAGAGTTCTTTAAAAGCCGTGCTATTTCACC